>NC_052320.1:9284970-9584970 GCF_016432855.1 Salvelinus namaycush | reverse complement strand
ACCACATCTAGTCCACTCTGTGAGGATGAGGACAGTTGTGGCTCTATTGGTCCACCTAAACACAAGGCCCATCCTGTTGCTTTATCATTACCACCACCACTACTACCCCTCAGACGCTCACATAGTCCCCTTAGTCTTTCTCTGCACTGGGGGGTGATTAGAGGCTCCTTCCCCCCAGGGGCTCCCAGGTCTCTCCGGAGCTGTACGACCAGGGCAGACACCCAGGGGTTTGGGGCATGCTCCCCCTGGCTGAGGCAGTCTAGCAGGCGAAGGACACTGGTCCGGGGATGCAAAGGGTGGGTGAGATGGAGGAAGGACACGAGACTCCGTTGGAAGGCAACTGGAAACAGGCACACAAGTGGTTTGCTAAGGAGAAGAACAGTGTGTTATCGAACAGAAACGTATATTGTATGCATTTTTTTACATTTAAAATACACATCACTAGTCTGGTCAGTCTAGAGAAGTCAAACGAGGCCAAAAAGCCTAACTGTTTAACTTTAGTGGAATAAACGAGTTTGGACTATTTTCTCACGTTGTCAGGGTCTGAGCATCACTGTTTAGGCATATTTCCTGCTGGCAAAGAGTCTCGAGACAGGTGTGTAGGCAGCGGTCCGGGTCTGACCGTCGCTGCCGCTGGAACACCCACAGACCTCGACGGGCACCGGTAGCTCCCGAGAGTAAAGAACGGAGCAGCAACCGGGAGCGTCCATCAAACCGGAGCAACAAAGTATTTGTGTCCATGGTCGTCTTATGGCCAACAAGAAACGGCCTAAAATAAGCGTAATATGTTGTTAATTTGGACCTCTGGTTTTTGCCTCCAACTAACCAGCGATACAAAATGTCATGCTTTGTTTACGTTTTCACCAAACTTTGAGATTTCCCTCTTCCTGACGTGAACTTGTAACATGAGGGTCTGGCGCCGCCTACTGAGCTGGAGTGGTAAGATCGATAACTGCTGGTCCCTGGTGACGTAGCTCTTGTTGGCTGACTGGAGTCCTGGACATACAGTACGTTAACACATTTCAATAAATGGTTTTTCACTTTTTGGGGGCTATACTGAAAATGTGTGTTTGAGTCATCCATACCAAGCAGTCTTTATCACAACCACTGTGTACAGTTTTGGCTTCAGTATAAAAAGGTTCAACAAAGACAAACCAGTACTACAATTTTACTTGAAGCCAACTAAGACATACAGGGGTCGCAATATTTAGGCAAATAAGGTATTTCTGTTATTTTTTATTTATACATTTGCTAACATTTCTAAAAACCTGTTTTCGCTTTGTCATTATGGGGTATTGTGCGTAGATTGATGAGGAAAAACAAATTTAATACATTTTAGAATAAGACTAAAGTAACAAAATGTGGAAAACGGGAATGGGTCTGAATTTACGAATGCACTATACCACTTGTGCATATGTGGGAATTCACTAACATTAGACATCGCCAATGCCTGCAGCAGGACCAATGCCTGCACCAATGCCTGCAGCAGGACCAATGCCTGCAGCAGGACAAAAAATAAGCAGCAAACTGTGAAACAATATTTTATTCCTTTTTCTGTTTGAAAATAGAAAACATAATAGAATAAATAAAATCTAACATTAGGTCTTCAATCAGCATGACAACACCGCAACAAGAGTTTCTCTGTCAACAGTAAAGGTAAGCATGAAGCCGAATCTGGGCTCCCGAGTGGCGCAGCGGTCTAAGGCGCTGCATCACAACCGGCAGTGATCGGGAGTCCCATAGGGCGGCGCGAACAATTGGCCCAGCGTCGTCCGGGTTAAGGGAGGGTTTGGCCGGGGTAGGACGTCATTGTAAAATAAGAATTTGTTCTTAACCGACTTGCCTAGTTCAATATAGGTAAAAAAAAAATATATATATATATATATATATATTTTAAATAAGCATCTCAAATATGTCAGACAAGTGAAAAATAGCAGGGCAAGGTATTGCCAAGAGGCATGGCTAGATTATAATGGCACTATAGGAGTCTAGCCATATCTCAGGGCAAGGCAAAGTATCATTTCAATCTAGACTTACATAAAATATATACATTACACATCACAGCATTATTCAAATCTCACTAACTTACTAAATGGTGCAAATGACAATATTGGCACAACAGGACCAACCAATGGAACAACAGATGGCAAACCAATGGGTCGGAGCCCATCACATCAATTAGCCAACTAATTAAATTAACCCATCAACTTGCATGGAACCAAAACCCATCAACAGCAAGAGAACAGCCAATCACAGGTCTAAGAGGATGACTCCAAGCAACAACCAACACAGCCCTGGGATCCAATCAAAAGGTTAGTAGATGGTAGTAAGGGAGTCAGTGGTCGTTGGTCAGTGGTACAGATCTTGAAGCAACAGGTCTGCAAGTGCTAGGCTTATAACCTCAAATTAGTTTTTCCCCACCAGGAAAGATTATTTGTACCAGCATCTATAGGTACTAACAGTTCAGAGAGACTATTTAGGGGCAGTGAGTTAACAAATAGTCTTTTAAAAACGGGGCCAGAGTAAAGGCCCTAGTCAACCCATTGCAGTCCAAACCCATGGGGCAGGGTGGCTTAGAATAGGTCATACTCGTCATATTCACTCAGGTACAGCGGGAACACCATCGTCATCATCCAGAAAGTCATCCAGAAGAGTCAGAACAATGACATAGTCAAGAAGCTGTCCAAGTCATCCAGAAGAGTCAGAACAATGACATAGTCAAGATGCTGTCCAAGTCATCCAGAAGAGTCAGAACAATGACATAGTCAAGAAGCTGTCCAAGTCATCCAGAAGAGTCAGAACAATGACATAGTCAAGAAGCTGTCCAAGTCATCCAGAAGAGTCAGAACAATGACATAGTCAAGATGCTGTCCAAGTCATCCAGAAGAGTCAGAACAATGACATAGTCAAGAAGCTGTCCAAGTCATCCAGAAGAGTCAGAACAATGACATAGTCAAGAAGCTGTCCAAGTCATCCAGAAGAGTCAGAACAATGACATAGTCAAGAAGCTGTCCAAGTCATCCAGAAGAGTCAGAACAATGACATAGTCAAGAAGCTGTCCAAGTCATCCAGAGAGTCAGAACAATGACATAGTCAAGAAGCTGTCCAAGTCATCCAGAGAGTCAGAACAATGACATAGTCAAGAAGCTGTCCAAGTCATCCAGAAGAGTCAGAACAATGACATAGTCAAGATGCTGTCCAAGTCATCCAGAAGAGTCAGAACAATGACATAGTCAAGAAGCTGTCCAAGTCATCCAGAGAGTCAGAACAATGACATAGTCAAGAAGCTGTCCAAGTCATCCAGAGAGTCAGAACAATGACATAGTCAAGAAGCTGTCCAAGTCATCCAGAAGAGTCAGAACAATGACATAGTCAAGAAGCTGTCCAAGTCATCCAGAGAGTCAGAACAATGACATAGTCAAGAAGCTGTCCAAGTCATCCAGAAGAGTCAGAACAATGACATAGTCAAGAAGCTGTTCAAGTCATCCAGACTCATGGCATGGTGCTGTTGGGTGAGAAAAAAAAAGCTTTTTACAATTTAGAAATGCATTGAGTGGTCACAACAATATCACAAATATCTGTTTCAGATTACATTTATCTATGTTGAACTGTGTGTGTGTGTGACATTAATATGATCATTGAAACACCACAAGATGATCGTGGCGGAGATGGGGTCTGTAGCCTTGAGGCAGCTAATACCAACAGAGACACTCCATCTAGAAGGGACAGCATCCATGACACATGAAGAAACTACATGTTATTTTCTGGAGTTGAAACAGAGGTTTACCACAATCAAACTAGGACGCCAGAACCCCAGAAATCCATAATGACATCTGGTCGAGAGAATGGTAAAAGCTGACCTGCATTTATCTTTAAAGTTACGGATAAGGGTTTCCTTTGGTTGCCCTTCCACCCAGTACTTGTTGGGGATGTAAAACGCCGACCTGACTCTGCACTTTTGTCAACCCCTTGGGAAGAGAGGCAAAATTGTTGGTTACTTCGACAAGTCAAAAAAATGTTTAAAAAAAAGATAGGACACTGCCGACAGTAGATGATCAAAAACTAAAACAAGCCACAAAAAACTAACATTTCTCCCCATTTGCTTACTTTCTAACTTCTTCCTGGAAGTTTAGTTTTTCTCCAGGTGACACTGTAGCTCAGGCAGAAGGATTGGCAGGATGCCGAAGCGCCTATCCCCAGCGCTGGTCTTCTCGTACACCGTCTTTATGCAGATGCCACAGGTCACATCTTTACTCAGGTTGAAGTTGGTCCTGGTCTGTTTGGAGGGCAAGGGGAGAAAGAGGAGGCACCACACTCTGCTGCCGCCGTCCTCGCTGCCTCCTGGGAGGAAGGCTCCTGCCGGGAACAAATGTAACAGGCTTCAGTGCTGCTTAGCAGTCAGTATTGCTTCCGCACTCAACATCCTTAATGGTAGTTGATATTGCGACCTCCGCTTTGCCAACACGCGACCACCCTGTTTGACAACATACTAACCAGCTGCGCCTCCAAAAAAGATCCAATTCGGCAGCGCCAGTAGAGAAATGTCAAGCTTTTGGGAAAGCTTACAGGACAATCTTTGACTCTGTTACACAAAGAACATAACAAAAGCCAAAAGGCTCAATAAATATTTCCGTGTGCCATTAGAGAATACTATTGATGATACATTTTTTTTCTTTAACACATTTGTAAACATTTCTCAAAAGCTGTTTTTGCTTTGTCATTAAGGGGTATTGTGTGTAGATTGATGAGGAAAAAATACTATTTAATACATTTTAGAATAAGACTGTCGTAACAAAATGTGGAAATGTAAAGTGGTCTGAATGCTTTCCAGAATGAACTTTATGTACAGTTGAAGTCAGAAGTTTACATACACCTTAGACAAATACATTTAAACTCAGTTTCACAATTCCTGACATTTAATCCTTGTAAAAATGCCCTGTCTTAGGTCAGTTAGGATCACCACTTTATTTTAAGAATGTGAAATGTCAGAATAATAGTAGAGAGAATGATTTACTTATTTCATCACATTCCCAGTGGGTCAGAAGTTTACAAACACTCAATTAGTATTTGGTAGCATTGCCTTTAAATTGTTTAGCTTGAGTCAAACGTTTCGGGTAGCCTTCCACAAGCTTCCCACAATAAGTTGGGTGAATTTTGGCCCATTCCTCCTGACAGAGCTGGTGTAACTGAGTCAGATTTGTAGGCCTCCTTGCTGGCACTCGCTTTTTCAGTTCTGCCCACAAATTATCTATAGGATTGAGGTCAGGGCTTTGTGATGGCCACTCCAATACCTTGACTTTAGTGTCCTTAAGCCATTTTGCCACAACTTTGGAAGTGTGCTTGGGGTCATTGTCCATTTAAAAGACCCATTTGCGACCAAGCTTTAACTTCCTGACTGATTTCTTGAGATGTTGCTTCTATATATCCACATAATTTTCCTCCCTCATGATGCCATCTATTTTGTGAAATGCACCAGTCCCTCCTGCAGCAAAGCACCCCCACAACATGATGCTGCCACCCCCGTGCTTCACAGTTGGGATGGTGTTCTTCGGCTTGCAAGCATCCCCCTTTTTCCTCCAAACATAAGGATGGTCATTATGGCCAAACAGTTCTATTTGTTTCATCAGACCAGAAGACATTTCTCCAAAAAGTACAATCTTTGTCCCCATGTGCAGTTGCAAACTGTAGTCTGGCTTTTTTATGGCGATTTTGGAGCAGTGGCTTCTTTCTTGCTGAGCGGCCTTTCAGGTTATGTCGATAAAAGACTCGTTTTACTGTGGATATTGCTACTTTTGTACCCGTTTCCTCCAGCATCTTCACAAGGTCCTTTGCTGTTGTTCTGGGATCGATTTGCACTTTCCGCACCAAAGTTCGTTCGACTCTAGGAGACAGAACGCGTCTCCTTCCTGGTCAGAGACATGTATTTAAAGAGTTGGGCCAATGAGGTTTCTGCATTATCATGCATTTACATTGCCCCCTTCCTAATTTTCTCTATTTTTGGTACTGAATGTTATCAGATCTTCAACCAAAACCTAATATTAGATAAAGGGAACCTGAGTTTACAAATATATATTTTTATACTTATTTAACAAAGTTTTGCAACACCCAATTCCCCAGTGTGAGAAAGTAATTGCCCCTGTACACTCAATTACCGCTGTGCTTAGTTGCCTTAGGACCTGGAAGACTTGATTTAATAGAAGGAACCATGAATTCTACTCTGTATCAGAGGATTCTACAGGAGAATGTCAGGCCATCCATTTGTGAGCTGAAGGAGAAGCGCAGCTGTGTCATGCAGCAAGACAATGATCCAAAACACACAATCAAGTCTACATGAAAATGGTTGAAAAGCAACACATTTGAAGTTTTGGAATGGCCTAGTCAAAGTCCAGAGCTAATTCCAACTGAGATGTGGCAGGACTTGAAATTAGCAGTTCATACTTGAAAACCCACAAATGGCCGCTGAGTTACAGCAGTTCTGCATGGAAGAGAGGGTCAACATTCCTCCATAGTGACATGAGACTGATCAACTACAGGAAGCATTTGGTTGGAATCATTGCAGCTTAAAGGTGGCACTTTGTACCACAGGGGCATTGGGTGTTGTATACTTTGTTTATGAAATAAATGTCATTGGTGTTATTTGTTCACTTAGGTTCCCTTTATCTAATATTAGGTTTTGGTTGAAGATCTGATAACATTCAGTATCAAAAATATGCAAAAGTAGAGAATTTGAAAGAGGGCAAATACTTTTTCACAGCCCTGTACATGACACCTCAACATTCTATGGCAGCCATGTTACCTCATTAACATTACATGGGGAATATTTAAACAATGTCGTGTGACAGTGAATGTCTAGAATTCTAAAAGTTGGCGTAACTAAATATGGGTCTGGTGTCACTGGGGTTCAAACCTTTTTTTTAACCGAACATTGAACTTAACACTTTAGCTAGTTAAAGCTAGGTGTGAACGACTCAATGATTTTTGGAATCGACTCAGACTCCTGTGGTTGGTGTCGATTCTTCCTCGACTCCCAAAACAAGCTGAAACCTCTACGCATAGCTTACACAACTCAATATTGCAGAGTCCTACTAAGAAGACATTTTGCATTCTAGAGGGAACTGGCATTAGCATGATGCGTATCAACTTATAACAAGGCCTATTTTGTATGAATATAGAAGGTGGTGTGTAGGAACTAGAATATTTCAGTCATAATTCTGCTGTGCACAGCCTTGACAAATCACATGGGATTATGTGGTGCACTATGCTGATAAACCCATCCTTTGCAGTGTTACACAGCCCTTTCCAGATGGGGATAGTATTACTTGAGATGTTTATGTAATTATTATCCAAGCATTTGCGTTATTCCCGTGGACGATTCACAAAGGTTTAGTTTTTACAAACTGCCCTGTAATTATATTTCATTCAATTAACGGAAGCCTGGAGTGGATTTATTTATTATTATTTTTTTTTTTAAAGACGGGAAGATACAGTTTTTCAAAGTCATGTCTAGACAAGGCTACACTGATAACTCATGCTTGGCTGCCAAATGTACAGGTGTCCCCATAATATTTACATTGAGGAAATGTGATCATAATCATTATTTCAGAAATCCATGGTAAACCTCTTAATAGAAATTCCCCCGCTCCCCATCCTGCTGATTTGAGCTGCTGAACAGTATAGGCATAATTAAAGTAACCATGGCAACCACTCAGTCTCCTTCGTTGCAAAAATACTGAATCATAGGAGAATGGGAATCGAGGAATCAATTAGTTTGGAGTCGGCTCTACCACTAGCTATAGCAACTGGAGGCAGTAAATTCCATAGCAATGGCATTTCAAATTCAACGTTTGAATGAAGTTATTAAGTGATACCAATTTTCAACTACACGTTAAATCAATAACAGAAATCAGTTGTTTTAGTCGTTGATCAAAACAACTTGTGCTCTACAACCAGATGAAATGTTGAACATTGCAGCAGATCAAAGACTGAACTATATATATATATAAAAATATAAATGGGCTGTGTAAGAAACCTCACCCAGTTCAAAAAAAAAAAATCCCACCTGCAAATCCCTCTCTTCATTAAAGAACATTCAGTGGTCATCGTGCAGAAACCCACATCGTTCCATTATTGTTCGTCAAAAAAGTATGTTTTTCAAGAACAGACTTCAAATGGCACACAAGGTGAACCTACTGGTGCACATTCCACCATGTCTGAACAAACCAGGGCATCTCATGCTCAAGCATCAGTCAGTCCAACTTCGGTCATGTTTTTCAACATTCTTGTAACAAGTTTGCAAACATGAGTCAAGAGACCTGTGGAGTAGGACATTTTCTGAAGAAAACATAAAAATTGTAGGCCTTGTAGTGCACACAAATTAAATGCATTTTGTCACACAAATTGCTTTAAAATAAATTGCATTCAAGACCATATGTTACAAGTTAAATCATGGGATGCCTAGTTACGCCACTACAGACAGACAAAGTTTGACCGATCCCTGTGTCCATTTTCTAGCCTACCTGGAGAGAGGGAGGCATATGAGAACAGGCCAGCTCAGGTCGAGCATTGTGGCCAAGCGATAAACTGGGAACAATAGAATAGTCTAGAAACATTTCCCTGGCCCCACAAAAGGACACAGACTTCTAAAACCTACAAGATATTACATTTTCAATGGACTTCCAGTTGTGCAGTGCCTTGATATGTGTTATAAGTAGTACATTAATTTACCATGGCCCTATGAATGAGGTAGTTGAGACCCACAACATAATAAACACTTTTTATTTGCCATGTAATATAGGCCCAACCCCAGATAATGTAAAGTTAAGAGTGCAGACCTAGAAAGAACAATTACATTGTAGCAAGAACAACTAACAAATCACATACGATCCTTGATAAGTGGTTGCAAAGTTCAAAGGCTTTGTGATTTTGGTAGAGGCTTCATATTAAATCTCTCAGCATTCAAATGTATTATGTCAGATATTGCTTTCATCCACAAGGCAGCTCCGTTGTCTGTCCTGAGTCATGGTAAGCCATGCAGACACCACTACATTACATGAACCAGTAATGAAAGCAATTCACACTAAGGTTTAAAAGGACTGATCCTTTGCTGTTTCTCCATTCATCTAAAGTAGAAATAGAGTCACACTTCTCAAAGTGAACGCATCTAGAAAATATGATTTCACCATCAGTATTTTTACAAAACAAATGGCAATACATGCTTGGGTAGTCACATTTCACAATGGTACCTGTCCATAACCAATGATCACTGAAAAGGTGAGAGAACAGAAATAGAAAGGGCATCTCCATTCAAGTCAATGATGGCATAATAGGTGGACTGGCAGCCATTTTGAGTGAACTCATGCCAGCAGGAAGTGTACCCTTCAATCTGTGCTGTTTGTTGAGTCAACTGACATTACCAAAAAAAATTAAAAAAATACATTCCATTGCATGAACCACATGTGGCAAAGAGGTCAATGGAACACAGACGGTGGAGGAATCGAAGTACGGCAGATTAGCGCACATTCAACAAAACTGATATAACAATGATTGATGTATTGTAACTCGCCCACAATGTGGTTAATAAAGTCCGATTTGGATATATTTGGCTGTTTTAGAAGAAGTCCATTTCCAGGTTCACTTCTTCAAATCAATTTTTTTTGTGACCAATACTTCTTCAAATCAAAATATATGACAGCTAAATGATAACTCCCATTTGTATTAACTGGTAGCATAGCTAGCATAGAGAAATTGTTTCTGCCAGTCAGTCATTTAACTCTAATGCAGTTGGTGACAATAACATGAACATGTATTGAGGTTGACAACCATACAAGCATTATACTCAGATTTTATTCCTCAACATAGTGTGAAATACACATATAAACAATAGCCTAAATCTAGGCTCATTTTGCTGGGGGTGCCATGAGGTGTTCTGGGATCTTTCCCTCATGCGTTTGCAAGGCAGTTCCATTGACCTCTTTTCAATATAATTTGAATGAACATTCTACATTACCATGGCAATCCAGCATTAGTAATAGAACATTCCAAAATACCATGGAAATGATTGCATCACAATACCAGGCAGTCATTGCAAAATACCGGGCAGTCATTGCAAGTGTACCCATGAGTTTACCAGTCAACTTGCCAGGGTTAGGCGCCTGTGCTATTCATTCTACTTCTATGGTGAGAGCCTAAAAAATGTGTCAGTGTTATTAGTGGTCATAATAATCTATACATTTATCATGTGTACCCAGGTATCTTAATACAACTACTCACATGTACACTGGATAGCACACATCTGTACAATGTAACAAAAATAACACCATTATTCTTGTGAACAATTTAATTCACTAACTGGTTCATTCCCGAACTACAATTACATTCCCTTAAAAACAAGCACAAAATGGGTGCTTATAAGACACCTCAAGGAGTCAAATTAACAGCTTACATGATATGAGTCAGACAAGCAGATTCAACCGATTCTGCTCAACATTGACAATAGGGTAGAATAGTAAAATATTGCACAAAATTAACTATTATTAGATAGCTCTACTGCTAGCAGTACCAATAGATCCAAGGTAGTGTGTGAAACGATTCTGAGATAGAAGTTAAAGGTGAAAATCAACAGTACAATATTCAGCTGAATACAGTACAACCAAGGAAGTGTATACTATATGCTCATGTGTTAGAGAAATAACTTTTTTTTTAATGAACACTATCCATATAAAAATCAACATCCGTTTTCCTTTTGACCCAAACCATTTGTCGTTAAGCAACTTCCATCTTCTCTCTTTAGAACATAAAAATACTTTAACATAAGTAATTTCCTTAATATGTGAGGATCTGTGTTTATTGCACTATAACCCAATACTACATCACGTGATTGAATATTAGCAACTGTTGGCCTGGGTGTCTGTGTGTGTGTGCTGAAAGTAACATTTTGCCCCAGATAGTGTGCTGAGAAGCTGTGGTTAACCTTGAGCGAGAACAGTATGCTTTCTATGCAGGTGCAAATAGCTCAAACAATGTTGCAGAGCTGTCTGGCCCCAGTCTCTGGGGTGTGGGAGCGTAATCTACACAGCAACATCGCCGGACACCAAGGAGCGCCAAGAGGCTGGGAACAGCCTGAGCGCTGGCGATAGGCTGAGCAAGTTTAAACCACGCTCAGCCTCTACTGTGATAGGCCAACAGACGGGTGGAACTACGTCTATCACAGTATAAGAACAGCGGTTTACTTACATTCTGCCAGTTCCCTGTTCTACGCTGCGAGGTGTTACAGTGAACCCGTATATACGAAAATTGCATTTACCATTTATCGTTTGAGTTTAATAAAAATACTTAAAAGTATATTCGGTGACTCTGAATCGCATTTTGTCCTGATACCAGATTTGAATTGACGCAAATCCCTGATAAATAGCAAACCTGCTAATGCACTCATGTTCTCCATTTTACTCCTAATATGAAGTGAAACCAGAATTTGATTTGGGGCAGTAGTACCCATTCATGACATTACTTTGGAAGAAGAGCTCTATATGAATATTCTCCTGTCTCCATTAGTGTTACGGGGTCATTCCACCCAATTCAGTGCCTTTGGAGAAGTGTAACTTGGTCAAAAGTAACATCAGATTTTTTTTTTTTTTAAACATTGTTATAAAAGAGCACATGATCATCTTCATAAAAAACAAACAAACATGTTTTCCCATCCCAAAAGGTAAAAAAAAGAGTAAGTGCCACTAGAGTAAGTGCCACTAGAGTAAGTGCCACTAGAGTAAGTGCCACTAGAGTAAGTGCCACTAGAGTAAGTGCCACTAGAGTAAGTGCCACTAGAGTACCAAATATAAGTAACAGGGTTTGTCTATTTCTTCTTAAAATCAGCCATAAATCCCTTTGTGACAGGGAATGGAAGCTTGTTGTGAGCAACGGAGTGGAAATTGAATAAAAGCTTCACACAAAAAATGAAATTGTTAAAACATGTCTAGCCTGTCCATCTTGATTGACGTGTTATGCTCTACCCGCTCAGTTTTACACCACAAAACACCAGAAAATGCCCCCAAACAGTAGAGCCAGGTCACCTGCTGGAACTCTGTGATTTGGAGATTAGATGTTCAATGTTTCTTTCTGAAAAAAATTATTTAATATTAAAATTTGAGTTCAGTTCACGTAACAGGGTTGACCTTAAAATGGGAGGGACAGACTTAAACAAATCACATTAAATAATCTTAAGAAATGGCTTTGTCAAAGCAACAAAATAATGAGGGCTTTACAATGATGGTGAAACTTGGAGACATTTAGGAATTAAGTGGGTTAAAATCTTACTGGAACTAACAGGGTTAACTGAGGTCTATGTCAAAATGCTCAATATTGGCACAACGGCAAACCTTCATTCATATATATATATATATATATATATATATATATATATATATATATATTCATATATATATATATATATATATATATATATATATATATATAAATAAAAAGGTCTATATTAAAAAGGGCACTTCATATAATTTGACAGGCTTTTAAAATTAAATATTGGTGCACAATTTCTACTGAAGATATCAAAAGGAACTCAAAAGGCACTAATTTAGACATGGTACTGTAAGGATTCCACTATCTAACTATCTATCCATTAACCACTAGCAAGCCAGCCAGCCATTAACCATGTCTATCTAGCCAGCTATCTAACTATTAACCACATCTATCTAGCAATTAACCATCCATCTACAGTGCAGTCAGAAAGTATTCAGACCCCTCGACTTTTTACAGCCTTATTCTAAAATGGATACCCCATGACAAAGCAAAAACAGGTTTTTAGAAATCTTTTGCAAACGTATTCAAAATTAAATGGAAATATCACATTTACATAAGTATTCAGACTCCTTACTCAGTACTTTGTCGAAGCACCTTTGGCAGCGATTACAGCCTCAAGTCTACTTGGATATGACTCTACAAGCGTTACACACCTGCATTTGTGGAGTTTCTCCTATTCTTCTCTGCAGATGCTCTCAAGCGCCGTCAGGTTGAATGGCGTCGCTGACAACTATTTTCAGGTCTCTCCAGAGATGATAGATCGGGTTCAAGTCTGGGCTCTGACTGGGCCACTCAAGGACATTCAGAGACTTGTCCCGAAGCCACTCACGCATCGTCTTGGCTGTGGGCTTAGGGTCGTTGTCCTGTTGGAAGGTGAACCTTCACCCCAGTCAGAGCGTCCTGAGCTCTCTGGAGCAGGTTCACCAAAGATCTCTCTGTACTTTGCTCTGTTCATCTTTCGCTCAATCCTGACTAGTCTCCCAGTCCCTGAAAAACATCCACACAGCATGACGCTGCCACCACTTCACTGTTGGGATGGTGCCAGGTTTCCTTCAGAAGTGACGCTTGGCATTCAGGCCAAAGAGTTCAATCTTGGTTTCATCAGACCAGAGAATCTTGTTTCTCATGGTCTGAGAGTCCTTTAGGTGCCTTTTGGCAACTCCAAGCAGGCTGTCATGTGCCTTTTATTGAGGAGTGGCTTCCATCTGGCCACTCTACCATAAAGGCCTGATTGGTGGAGTGCTGCAGAGATGGTTGTCCTTGTCGAAGGTTCTCCCATTTCCACAGAGGAACTCTGGAGAGCTGTCAGAGTAACCATCGGGTTCTTGGTCACTTCCCTGACCAAGGCCCTTCTCCACTGATTTCTCAGAATTGCTGGGAGCCCAGCTCTAGGAAGTCTTGGTGGTTCCAAACATTGAAGGTCCCCAGGAACACAGCAGCCTCTATCATTCTTAATTTAAGAATGATGGAGGCCACTGTGTTCTTGGGGACCTTCAATGCTGCAGACATTTTTGCTGGTACCCTTCCCAAATCTGTGCCTACACACAATGTCTCAGAGCTCTACAGACAAATCCTTTGACTTCATGGCTTGGTTTTTGCTCCAACATGCACTGTCAACTGTGGGACCGTATATAGACAGGTGTGTGCCTTTCCAAATCATGTCCAATCAATTGAATTTGCCAGAGGTGGACTCCAATCAAGTTGTAGAAACCTCAGGGATAATAAATGGAAACAGGATGCACCGGAGATCAATTTCAAGTCTTATAGCAAAGGGTCTGAATACTGAAGTAAAAAAATATATTTTTATTATTACTTTTAATCAATTGGAAAACATTTTTTAAAATGTTTTCTTCACTTTGTCATTATTGGGGTACTGTGTGTAGATTGCTGACAAAAAAATATATACTTTAATCCATTTTAGAATAAGGCTGTAACAAAATGTGGAAGGGGTCTGAATACTTTCCGAATGCACTGTAAATATATACATACACAACATAATGTCATGTATTGCTATGAACAACAGTCAGTATTTGCCCTAGGGTTGAATAAAGTTGTATTAAATTGAACTGTGGTTATGAAGAAGTACTAGTGGGGGCAGCGAGATCCAGTCTGGTCCAGTTTAATCTGGTTTAGTCCAGTTCCTATCTAATCCAGTCAGTACAGATCTGCTGTAGTAAAGGGTGCAGCGAGGGCTCAGACTCATTGTGCGTCTGAAATGGCCCCCCATTTCCTACATAGTGCACTACTTTTGAGGTGACCAGTACATGTCCTTGTAGTTCTCCTGCCATAGCAAGTGCTAGTCCTGTTTATTCCAGTCAGTACATGTCTGATCTGTTTCAATCCAGTCCAGTCCGTTTTATTCCAGTCAGTACAGGTTTAGTCCGGTCCAGTCAGTACATGTCCTTATAGATCTCCTGTAGTAGTGGGTGCAGAGAGGTCTCAGACTCGGTCTTCTTGATCTTCTGCACCAGCAAGGCGTTCTCTGTGACCAGCTGTCTGAGGTCGGCCATCTTGTTCAGCAGCTTGGGGAAGACAGAGGGAGTCCTGGTGGTTTGCCTGAAGGTGCAGGTCCAAGGCCTGGAGAATACAGTCCTGACTGTTCAACCTGCTTCACGTTCATCAGCCCTGGACGGTCTGCAGATGGATAGAGAATAGTTAGATGGGTATACCACAGACGTGAAAGTTACCAACTAACAGCACAACCTTTCTGCTATTCCTCGCATCATATCCTCTCACCTTCTTCTCAACCATATTGGAAGAAAAATGTCAAGTTCCCTCCCCTCTGACCTTTCTCTCCAATCTGTTTTGAGGAGGCGAGGAGAGAGGATACTTGCAGGAATCTAGGGGAAGATGACTTGAGAAATAGCTCCCCTCTACTCCACACAGGATAATAGCAGCTACAAACAACATTAAGGTCAGGGTTATCAGGGCAGAACAGTACTAGTTCCAGAGTTACTACGATAGTACTCCTGCAGAAGTAAACCATACCTCCACACAGGATGATAGCGGCCACGAACAGAGCCAGGTCACTGTCATCCAGCTCCAGAGAATTGAACTTCACAGCAAACTCAAACTTGGGCTCCATGATCTCACTGAAGGGTTTAATTTACTCTTACCTGTATAGTTGGTAGCAGCAGCTGGACTGTCTTGTCTGCTGTGGCTGGTCTTCACCTTCTCCAGTCTCTCCTCTTCCCCTCCTTCATTCTGTTGGCTGCCAGTCCCATTCCATGATACCCTCGAGATGGGGGACCTCAACCTCTCCGCCCCACTGCCCTCCCCAACAGGTCTCCAAAGTCAGAGGCCACTGCCTCTACCTCCTGTGCAGTCCATATGATATCAGCTGCTGTGTCCAGGGTCTGTGGAGAGTTTGGGCCACACAGCGGCAATGTGCCTGTGCTGTTAGCCCCAGGCCTAGTCTCCCAATTCACCTGTTCAAGGTGCTCAGGGGAAGGTAGCTGCTGTAACCCATCCATGTCTCCTTGCCTTCTGGTCAGGCTGCTAAAGCACCTCTTCCCCATCTGTCATGATGGTGCAGACATGGCCTTCCTAATCATGTGAAGAAACCGGGTAATTATTCAACAACAACCCCATATAGGCCTATCTCAAAACAAAACCCAGGTAGTGTTCATTAGCCCAAACTGTAGCAAAACATTTTGAACCCCCCCCCCCAAAAAAAAACATCCTGGTAGTCCCTCCATGTTTGAGACAGTTTTCTTCAGTTTTGGTGCCTATTTTTATTTATTTATTACCTTTAACTAGGAAAGTTAATTAAGAACAAATTCTTATTTACAATGAAGGCCTACCAAGAGGCAAAAAGCTTCCTGTGGGGATGGGATAAAAAAAAAAGAAGACACGCATCACAATAAGAGACCGAAGACAACGCAGCATGGCAGGACACAAACATGGCACAAAGTGCAGCATTTGTTAGAAGTTATTAGGGATTTATTTGTTATGTTTTTATTTTCATGGTAGTACAGAATTGGGCAGATCATGATTAATCGTACATTCCAGCATAGTAGGTGGCGACATGCACTTCAAATGATTGTTTGCATACCGCCATGATATCGAAGGAGGAGGAAATGGTGACTTTCTGCTGACTAGAAGCAGCCTTGTTTTGGTTAATTGTGTTGATGAAGAACAGAAGAATCTGTGAATGGAAAATGTAACTGTGGTGGGGATCATACTCCAGACTTCCCCGAGTGCCCTGTTAGGGTGAAGGAGGTCAAGATGTCAAGGATCAGGGCTGCGCAGCGGATCTCCTACGTGGAGGCGGTGAAGAGTCAACGGGGCAAGAGACAACAGTGTTGAAGATATGACAGTGGATGCATTGCAACCAGTTGCTCGTGTTAAATCAATAGAGTGATCTGGATACACTAATTGTGAAGTTGGATTTTGTGGCATTTATAGCCACAGTAATTAATTGTACAGCACGTGTGTTTAATTAGTCGGGTATCATATCTGCAGCCAATAAGTTTTTGGGTCCCCAAGACTGCACGGAAGAAGCACTACAAGGACTATTGTCGCTAGGAAATGTCCCGCTCTCAGTCTTCTGAGCCTGTTGGGAACTGATTAGAATTAGTTTAATGTAACAACAAAAAATATTTTATTTAATTTCTCTTAAGATAGTTTGTATATTATTTTACGTAAATGTTTTATATAAGCATCAACCAGTGGATCTTGCGCTGGGTATACTATACAGAGACGGCCAGTGATGTGGACATCTATGCAGTGATGTCTCCTATAAGGAGCATTGGTGTCAAATCTGATGGCCGAATGGTAAAGAACATCTAGACGCTCGAGAGCACCCACCCTTACCTGCCGATCTATACATTGCGTCTCCGCAATCTAGCATGGTCATCGGAATCTGCTATTGGGTCAGTGTGATTAAAGACACTTCTGTTAAAATGACAGTTAGGTAACGATGGAATGAACAACAAATTCCATACAATTCCATACCTCAAGACATGCATAAAAAAAAAGCAGAAGAGAAAAAATCTATTGAAAAGCATTTTAACTATACAGTAGCTAACTAGCTACGAGGAAGCAATAATCCTAAACGTTTTTTTAGTTTAGAATACAGATAGTTATGCTAGAGGCCCAGTTGCAGAACGCAAGCTCCCGAATAACTTTTTGTTTTGGGTAACATGACAGTTAGTTAAACTAACGTAACATGGTAACTAACAGTTTGGGTTATCACTAGCCTGCCTTTGTAAATCCATTCGTACCTTTATCAATGGCGTTGCTTGCTTTTCCAAAGAACGCGTGGGTGAGGTGTAAAGTTACTACGCCGTGCCCATAACCACTTGATTCAATTGGTTGTTTGCTAACAGTTAGTTAGTTGGTTTAGCGTCAGCTAGATAGCTAACTTTAGCTCTCTGGATTTTCCTAATGCATCTGTCAATACTGTCGTATAATCCATCCATTAGTCTGTATTGAAAGTTTGCAGCGACGTCACCCTCTTCTGGTGGCTGGCTCGGGACATCAAACATTTAATGAGTTCTTGCTAACAGGTAGTTAGTTACCAGCCTAGTGTCAATTTGCTCTGTACACTCACCTATCTCTCGCCAGAGCGCCCCCTGACGTTCAACCTGCCATGTAACTTTGCACATTTGTTTACACTGGAGTGTACAGGCTTTAGGGCAGCGGTGTCAAACTCATTCCATGGAGGGTCTCTGTCTGCAGGTAGTTTTTTTCCTTTCAATTATGACATATACAACCAGGTGAGGAGAGTTATTGGATACCAACTGCCGTTAAACCCCATCGAAGAAGAAGAGTTCCTTACTAATTAGTGACCTTATTTAATCAGTCAAGTACAAGGGTGGAGCTAAACCAGCAGACACTCAGCCCCTCCCCGGGATGTTTGACACGTGCTTTAGGGTGTCATGAACTCCTCTTTGGTTATATTCATAAATCAATGTGTGGCCTGTATAGTATGGGGTCATAAATAATCCAGGGGGATTGTGACTATTTCATTTGCCCATTTACTTCAACAGCAAATATGTGCCAAATGGCAGTGTTGTTCTGGCGTATTTCCAGCGTGTGACTGACATTGTTCTCCTGCAGATACCGAAAAGTGGCACTGGCAAGCTGGGGAACGAGACTTCACATACAGAATGGTCCTCTTTATCTCAGTTGGTAGAGCATAGTGCTTGCAACGCAAGGATAGTAGGTTTGATTCCTGTGACCACACATACGTAAAATGCATGCACACATGACTGTAAGTCGCGTTGGATAAAAGCATCTGCTAAATGATCCCGCAGATGAAGAAGCTGGATGTGTGGGGCTTGGGTTGGTGTGGTTACACGTGGTCTGTGGTTGTGAGGTCGGTTGGACATACTGTCAAATTCTCTAAAACAACGTTGGGGGTCCCAAGCATAAGGTGCACCTGTGTAATGATCATGTTGTTTAATCAGGTTATTGATATGCCACACTGTCAGTTGGATGGATTATCTTGGCAAAGGAGAAATGCTCACTAATAGGGATGTAAACAAATTTGTGCATAAAATTGGAGAGAAATACATTTTTTGTGCGTATGGAAAATGTCTGGGATCTTTTATTTCTGCTCATGAAACATGGAACCAACACTTTACATGTTGCGTTTATATTTTTGTTCACTATATTAAAGGAGTACGTCAGTCTCTGTTATTGGACCCTTACACTACAATACCCCGCCAGCAGGTGGCGCAACTGTTTAGTAGTGCAGTCAGCACAGCAGGGCCCCACAGTCAAAGCACTACTGGGTGTGGGTGGCTCAATAGGCTATCACAGCGTCGGGGCATGTATCGAGAGGAGGGAGGGAGAGAGAGAAAAAGTTATGCTGCTGTAGACATGGACCTACGCTCAGAGCTCCTCAAGTCTATTTGGTATGGTTTCACTGCTCTGGATCTTGAGAAGAGTGGGAAGGTGTCCAAGTCTCAACTCAAGGTGAGCACCTGGATTCATTTTTGCCAAAATTGATGGGATTTTACTAAGGGTTTTGGCCCCATGTTTTAGGGGCACCGTCTTCTAACCAAGGCACCCAGCTCTTTCATTTCCGACCTCATGAGGATCTTTATTGGGGTAGCTGGAGTCATCCAATAATATATAGTAATCTGGGTCAATAAAAATATATTTTTGACATTAGTGAAGATGAGCAGAACTGGTCCTGAATAACTTGATATGTTGTATATGTTTGCTAGATGATATGTGGTAGATTTTCTGCTAATCTTCATCTGATTAGGTGTATTTCCTGGTTGAGCAAACCTTTATGGCACATGCTCTGTGTGTGACAAGTTATTAGCTGATTGTTTTAGTGTTGTAATAGGGCTCGCAGTGGTAACTATATTTTTCCCATGGGGTGCGAGAACAACACTGATGATAGTGAAATAGTGCACAGTAGGGGCAGTGTGTGAGTTGGAGAGTTACGATTTCCTCTGCGTTTCTGTGAATGGAAGGCCTCATCACCAAGTTGTGACCAGGCTGGTCCATGATGTCACCACATGCAGTGCAATTGGTACTGTGGCACTGAGCACGACCAGAGAGGTGGTGAATAGAACTTGTCACCACATCACCACCTGTACTACAGTTCACGTACATCTTCAGTGCTTATTGATATGAACCTGAGTGCCAGTGTGTTGGTGCTAGCATGCCAACTCCCTGTCATGCTGTTTGGCTTGACAATGAACAATGGAGTTGGCCAGAGCACAAACAGACCTCGGACCAGGCTATATTGTTACATGGTGTAGGACCAGTCCCACTCTCCTCCATTGAACTCCATGTTTCAGCCATGTGCTCCTGGCCTGGCTTTCACTATCAGAACCTCGTGACTAGGCTTATCCCTGTCATGCTGGCACTGGCAGACTGGTCTGGAGTATGGGCCAGTCTAGAGACCAGGGAGTCAGGTTCATAGAGGCTGAAGGTCCCCAGGCCACGCAGGTCTTAGTGTTCTTTAAAGTTGAGCATTGTATATTACTAAACTGAACAGAAATAAGAAGAAACTGTATTATGAAACTAATGAAATTGTGGGCAGAAAGACTAATTCAACTCCATGTTTTGTTGAATCACAGGGCTCATTCATCACATGACCTTTTGATATTGCCAATTATTTTTATGACTATTTCATTGGCAAAGTGGGCAAACTTAAACATGAAATGCCAACAACAAACTGTGAGCCAACATATTCATGCGTAAAATATCTAATAATGAAAGAAAGCATTGTAATTTTAAATTCTGTGAAATTAGTGTGAGAAACCATCTCATATTGACAACTTAGTTGGAAAGCTACTGAGGATGATAGCGGGCTGTGTTTGCCACTCCTGTTTGTCATATTTATTATCTGAGTCTGGAGAAAAGTGTTTGTCCTCAGACCTGGAGGGAAGCTAAAGTCATTCCGCTACCCAGGAATGGTAAAGCGCCCTTTACTGGTTCTAACAGCCGATCAATCAACTTGCTTCCGGCTCTTAGCAACTTTTTTGAAAAATAATGAACAGACTTTCAGCATGCTTATGGAAAAGGGCACTCAACATGTACTGCACTGACACAAATTACTTATGATTGGCTAAAATAAATTGATAATAAGAAGATTTTGGGAGCTGTACTGTTAGACTTCAGTGCAGCCTTTGATATTATTGACCATAACTTACTGTTGTTGAGAGAACTTAAGTGTTATTGCTTTACATCTGCTGCCATATCATGGGTTGTGAGCTATCTATCCAATAGAACAGAGGGTTTTCTTTAATGGAAGCTTCTCTAATGTAAAACATGTAAAGAGTGCTGTACCGCAAGGCAGCACTCTAGGGCCTTTTACTGTTAAACAAAGCCTGTGTGTCTATGTACGCTGATGATTTAACATTATACACGTCAGCAACCACAGCTAGTGAAATCATTGTAACCCTAAAACAAAGAGCTGTGGTCAGTTTTGTAATGGGTGGTTAATAATAAACTGGGTCTGAACATCTCTAAAACTAAGAGCATTGTATTTGGTACAAATCATTCCCTAAATTCTAGACCTCAGCTGAATCTGGTAATGAATGATGTGGCTGTTGAGGGGAGAGAACTTCTTGGTGTCAGCTGAGACCGTAAATTGTCATGGTCAAGGAATATTGACTCAATTGTTGTGAAGATGGGGAGAGGTCTGTCTGTGATAAAGAGATGCTCTGCTTTTTTATTTTAAACACCACAGTCGACCAAACAAGTCCTTCAAGCTCTAGTTTTATCGAATCATCTCTATTGCCTGATGATATGGTCATGTGCTGCAAATAAGGACCTAGAAAAGCTGCAGCTGGTGTGGAACAGAGCAACACGTCTTGCCCTTCAATGTTGAAAGAGGGCTAATGTCAACAGTATGCATGTCAGTCTCTCTTGGCTCAAAGTAGAGGAGAGATTGACTGCATTCATTCTTGTTTTTGTGAGAAATATTGTAAATTCAAACTTCCCTGTATAATCAACTTACATATAGCTCTGACAGACATAACCTACCAGTCACAGTCCCCAAATCCAGAATGAATTCAAGGGAACGCACCGTATTATGTAGAGCCATGATCACATGGAACTCCTTCCCATCTCAAATTATTCAAGCAAACAGCAACATTTGCTTTAAAAAAATAAAATAAAAATGAAACACCTCATAACACACCTCTCCCCTGTCTGACCTAAATAACTCACATGTATATGTACCAGTGTACAGTATGTATGCGTGTAACTGTCCAGAGGAACTTTTATGTTTCCATTGTGCTTATTTAAAATGTGTGTAGTTAAATGTTCCGTATTTTGTCATATCTTATGTTCTGTGTGGACCCCAGGAAGAGTAGCTGCTGCTTCAGCAACAGATAATGGGGATCCCAATAAAATCCTTGGTTCAGTTGTGAGAAGAGGGGTGAGTGAGTGAGTGAGTGAGGGAGGACAGGATGTGGTGATGATGTGTCAGAAAATGAAGGCTGAGATCTACACGGGTTTACTGAGTCTCTCTCAAAATAAGATAGATACAGTGGGGCAAAAAAGTATTTAGTCAGCCACCAATTGTGCAAGTTCTCCCACTTAAAAAGATGAGAGAGGCCTGTAATTTTCATCATAGGTACACTTCAACTATGACAGACAAAATGAGAAAAAAAAATCCAGAAAATCACATTGTAGGATTTTTAATGAATTTATTTGCAAATTATGGTGGAAAATAAGTATTTGGTCAATAACAAAAGTTTCTCAATACTTTGTTATATACCCTTTGTTGGCAATGACAGAGGTCAAACGTTTTCTGTAAGTCTTCACAAGGTTTTCACACACTGTTGCTGGTATTTTGGCCCATTCCTCCATGCAGATCTCCTCTAAAGCAGTGATGTTTTGGGGCTGTTGCTGGGCAACACGGACTTTCAACTCCCTCCAAAGATTTTCTATCGGGTTGAGATCTGGAGACTGGCTAGGCCACTCCAGGACCTTGAAATGCTTCTTACGAAACCACTCCTTCGTTGCCCGGGCGGTGTGTTTGGGATCATTGTCATGCTGAAAGACCCAGCCACGTTTCATCTTCAATGCCCTTGCTGATGGAAGGAGGTTTTCACTCAAAATTTCACGATACATGGCCCCATTCATTCTTTCCTTTACACGGATCAGTCGTCCTGGTCCCTTTGCAGAAAAACAGCCCCAAAGCATGATGTTTCCACCCCCATGCTTCACAGTAGGTATGGTGTTCTTTGGATGCAACTCAGAATTCTTTGTCCTCCAAACACGACGAGTTGAGTTTTTACCAAAAAGTTATATTTTGGTTTCATCTGACCATATGACATTCTCCCAATCTTCTTCTGGATCATCCAAATGCTCTCTAGCCAACTTCAGACGGGCCTGGACATGTACTGGCTTAAGCAGGGGGACACGTCTGGCACTGCAGGATTTGAGTCCGTGGCGGCGTAGTGTGTTACTGATGGTAGGCTTTGTTACTTTGGTCCCAGCTCTCTGCAGGTCATTCACTAGGTCCCCCCGTGTGGTTCTGGGATTTTTGCTCACCGTTCTTGTGATCATTTTGACCCCACGGGGTGAGATCTTGCGTGGAGCCCCAGAGCGAGGGAGATTATCAGTGGTCTTGTATGTCTTCCATTTCCTAATAATTGCTCCCACAGTTGATTTCTTCAAACCAAGCTGCTTACCTATTGCAGATTCAGTCTTCCCAGCCTGGTGCAGGTCTACAATTTTGTTTCTGCTGTCCTTTGACAGCTCTTTGGTCTTGGCCATAGTGGAGTTTGGAGTGTGACTGTTTGAGGTTGTGGACAGGTGTCTTTTATACTGATAACAAGTTCAAACAGGTGCCATTAATACAGGTAACGAGTGGAGGACAGAGGAGCCTCTTAAAGAAGAAGTTACAGGTCTGTGAGAGCCAGAAATCTTGCTTGTTTGTAGGTGACCAAATACTTATTTTCCACCATCATTTGAAAATAAATTCATAAAAAATCCTACAATGTGATTTTCTGGATTTTTTTTCTCATTTTGTCTGTCATAGTTGAAGTGTACCTATGATGAAAATTACAGGCCTCTCTCATCTTTTTAAGTGGGAGAACTTGCACAATTGGTGGCTGACTAAATACTTTTTTGCCCCACTGTATCTCTCAACTTCTATTTCAGTAAGGTCCAGTCATTTATTATTGTTTTTCATGAGAGCATCCTTAATCTCTTCAGAAGGTCTAAATAGCAGTTGGACATTGTTGTGTGAAGACAAGAAGCTCTCTTGAAGTAACCCAATAGATATTTGACTGAGTAAATCACTGCCTGGTCAGCAGTTTCACTATATCCTTCGCCTGTATTCTGACGTGATGGGTACATTATACACGTTTCCTCTAAGACTAAAATACTGCAATGATTCAGCTTTTGTGTTTCAGGTCCTTTTTAAACTGTCAAAGTATTTAATGTTTTTTCTGTCTGACAGAGACAAGTCTTAAAAAAATTACTTAAAAAGTAACCATAATCAAGAGCACTCTATCACTCACACACATCCTCAAAACCAAACACAATTTACATTTTAAAACACAAGGTTTATAAACGGATCTTGGCCAGATACTAATATTGACGTCTGTTACGTTCAGTATTTGTTCAAACTCATCCATATCTACCTGTTGTCCATGTGTTTTAGGTTCTGTCCCATAACCTGTGTACGGTTCTGTCCATCCCCCACGACCCAGTGGCTCTGGAAGAACACTTCAGGGATGATGATGATGGACCAGTCTCCAGCCAGGGGTACATGCCTTACCTCAACAAATACATACTGGACAAGGTAATGAAATGCACACAGACACACCCTAGTTTGATCTGTAAACATGGTACTGGCAATAGTTGAGTTTATGTTTTTGTTAATCTCACTCAACGTTGTGTGTATTATGTTTCCTGCACACAGGTAGAAGAGGGCAGTTTTGTCAAGGAACAAGTAGATGAGCTTTGCTGGACTCTCACTGCTAAGAAGAACTACAAGCCGGGGAAGGACAATAAGAACGTGTTGCCAGGGAAAGATGCCTTTAGTCTATGGTGCCTGTTTAACTTTTTGTCAGAGGACAAATACCCTCTGGTTATGGTCCCAGATGAGGTGAGTTAAACTTCACCATCCTGTCCTAGTATTTAGCTGCCAAACCTCTGAAAAAAATAGCAGACTTTTGGTCCACTAGTGTTTCTTTGCCCACTGAATGTGGTGGCTTTATGCGCAGTAAATGTGGGCTTGCATGTCACATAGCTTCTGGTTTCCTGTAGTCTGTTTTTCACAACCGCTGTTGGCAGTGTTGTTATGATAAGCTACAGGCAGCTTTTAGAGCAGGACACAGTGCCTCTGCGTGAGAACCAGCAGTCAAGGTTGTTTCACTAAAAACAAAATGGAGGAGGTTACCTTATCAATCAAAAACAATACATTTCACTGGTGGCAAAACAAGTGAAAGGCAACCATTCTCACCACAATATACATTTCAATGTCTTTTTATATGCCAAATATTTGTGCTCCACACTTTATTTGTTCAGGTGGAATACCTGCTCAAGAAGATGTGTATGGCCATGAGTGTTGAGCTCAACTGTGTGGAGCTGGAGGACTTCATCTCCAAGGATACAGTGCAGCAGAATGGTTTCACTGTCTGGTCCTTCCTGGAGATGATGAACTCTGGGAAGGTAACTAGAGGCATGGACCAGGGAATCACCAGCATGGCCATAGAGGAGGTGTACAGGGAGATAGTTGGTGATGTCCTCAAAGAGGTAGGCTACCTGAAAACAAGAGAGCAGTATGGTCTGTCTATCTCTCAGCCGGTCCCACATCGCTCCCTATCCCTCCCGCTTGGACATAAAATCTCGATGTTAGCATGTCTGAAGGGATATGTACACTCAGTGGCCAGATTATTAGGTACACCACCCCGTTCATGAAAATGGTTCACTCCTACAGACAGTGATTCAAGTGACCGTGGCTTGCTATATAAAGCAGACAGGCATAGAGGCATTCAGTTACTGTTCGATTGAATGTTAGAATGGGCAAAACGAGTGACCTAAGCAACTTTGAGCGTGGTATGATCGTTGGTGCCAGATGCACCGGTTCCAGTATCTCAAAAATGGCCAGCCTCCTGGGCTTTTCACGCACGTCAGTGTCTAGGGTTTACCGAGAATGGTGTAACAAACAAAAACATCCAATCAGCGGCAGTCCTGTGGGCTAAAACATCTCGTTGATGAGAGGTTGAAGGAGAATGGCAAAAATCGGGCAAGCTAACAGGCAAATAACGGCACAGTACAACAGTGGTGAGCAGAACGGTATCTCAGAACGCACAACTCGTCGGTCCTTGTCACAAATGGGCTATTGCAGTTGATAGGTCCCACTCCTATCAGCTGAAAACAAGAAGAAGTGGCTCCAGAGGGCACTCGACCACCAACACTAGACAACTGACGAGTGGAAAAACTTTGCCTACTCCGACAAATCTCAGTTCCTGTTGCGTAATGATGATGGCATAGAGTGGGGATTTGGCATAAGGAGCATGAGTTCATGGCCCTATCCTGCCTGGTGTCGACAGTACAGGCTGGTGGCGGTAGTATAATGGTGTGGGGAATGCTTTCCTGGCACACGTTAGGTCCCTTGATACCAATTGAGCAACATTTTAATTCAGGTTGTTCTGGAGGCAAAGGGGGGTCTAACCTGGTACTAGATGGGTGTACCGAATAAACTGGCAACTGAGTGTATAAGCTGTGTAGTGATGTATCCTCCACCATATTGCTGCCACCACCTTAAAGATTTACAAACATTGGTAAGGGTTAAAGGGGATGTGTCAGTGATATGTTGTTCTATGTCAATAATGTGTGTGTTGACTTTGTCGCCTCCAGGGGTATCTTTGGAAGAAGGGTCAGCTGAGGAGGAATTGGAAGGAGCGCTGGTTCACCCTGAGGCCCGGTACCCTGGCCTACTACACCAGCGAGGACCGCAAGGAGCGCCAGGGAAACATCTCTCTGGACGGGGACTGCTGTGTGGAGGTGCTGCCAGACAGAGATGGGAAGAGGTGTATGTTCTGTCTGAAAACTCTCTCCAAGACCTATGAGATGAGTGCCTCAGACACCAAGCAGAGACAGGAATGGACAGCAGGTCTGTGGGACATGTTCTTCTACTCAGTGATCCCTCCCACTAATAATGCATTCACTCCCAATAGACTTCAGGCTCCTCTAAGAGTGAATATATAATGTGAACCCTGTGTGGAAGTACTATTGTACAACTTGTTACAGCCTATCCCCCTCCCTCCCCACAGCCATTCAGACAGCCATCCGTCTACTCACTGAAGGGAAGACCTCTCTCCACAAGGACCTGAAGCTGAAGAGGAGGGAGCAGAGGGAGCAGCGGGAGAGGAGGCGGCTGGCCAAAGAGGAGGAGCTTCAACGTTTTCGGGCCCTCCAGGAGGAGAAAGAGCGTAAGCTGGCCGAGCTGGAGCTCCTGAAGGAGGCACAGAGGCAGGCCCAGGCTCTCCTGGAGCAGGACGAGATGAGGAGGCGTCAGCAGCATGATGAGATGCAGCAGGCCCTGGAGGTGCAGCTCCGCGAGGCAGAGGAGGTGAAGACTGGGAGGGGAGAGGGAGACGGTGGAAAAGAAGCGATAACAAAGGGAGGGAGGTGGTGAGGACAGAGAGGGAAGGAGGGGAGGGAGGCGTGAGGACAGAGAGGGAGGGAGGCGGTGAGGACAGGGAGGGAGGGAGAGGAGGGAGGTGGTGAGGACAGAGGGAGGGAGGACAGAGAGGGAAGGAGGGGAGGGAGGCGGTGAGGACAGAGACGGAGGGAGAGGAGGGAGGCGGTGAGGACAGAGGGAGGGAGAGGAGGGAGGCGGTGAGGACAGAGAGGGAGGGAGGCGGTGAGGACAGAGAGGGAGGGAGAGGAGGGAGGCGGTGAGGACAGAGAGGGAGGGAGAGGAGGGAGGCGGTGAGGACAGAGAGGGAGGGAGAGGATGGAGGCGGTGAGGACAGAGAGGGAGGGATGGAGGCGGTGAGGACAGAGAGGGAGGTAGAGGAGGGAGGGAGGCGGTGAGGACAGAGAGGGAGTGAGAGGAGGGAGGGAGGCGGTGAGGACAGAGAGGGAGTGAGAGGAGGGAGGGAGGGAGGTGGTGAAGAAAGAGAAGGAGGCGGTGAGGGAAGAGAAGAGGGAGGCGGTGAGGACAGGGAGGGAGAGGAGGGAGGCGGTGAGGACGGAGAGGAGAGAGGCGGTGAGGACAGCTAGTGACAGGAAAGGGGGAGAGGGTGAAGGGAAGAAAGGAGTGTGGTTATAGCACCATAAAGGTTCCAATGAGAAACTTATGAGCATGGTTCTTTTATATAACCTTGAAACAAGTTCTATATAGCACCAAAAAGGGATCCGCTATAGTTATGATCCAAGATCTAACTGCCTTTTTTGGCAGTGTATAGAACCTTCTGTTTTGAGTGTGTGCTTACCTGTGTCAAGGAGGAGGAGGGTGGCGGTTGTGTTGTGTACTGTGGAGGATGGTTGGTTCAGATTTGGAGTGGGTGACAGGGTGTATAGTAACACTGTTTATGCCGATCACGATGCGCTGGGCTAGGTGTCTAGATCTTCTATGCTGTGTGTGTCTCTCCAGTCGCGGGCCAGCATGCAGGCAGAGATGATTCTGAAGGAGGAGGAGGCGGAGCGGCAGAGGAAGAGGATCAAGGAGCTGGAGGGGTTGCAGACGAGTCTGGAGGAGGCCTTGCACCAGGAGATCAAGGCCAGACAGGACGAAGAGGTCTTTAGATATGCACAGACTGGGTAGGGTGCTGCATGCGCACACACACAGTATTCTTCTTCAAACATATTCACTTCCATAGACAGGCTCAGGTAGGGCTAGCAGTTGGCATGTGAAAACGCATCCACTTAGCATGTATAAGCTGCATGTGTTTTTAATGAACACAGCATACCACAGGGAGACAGATGGTGGTGAGAAGCTGATCAGTGTTGAAGGGTGGGCTGTTGCGTTAGTGAGGTTCCTGAGGAAGTCGAGTTTTTAGCAGAGGAAGTTGTCTAGCTACGATATGTTGGATATGTTGACAGGGTGTGCATGGGCTCTATCTCAATCTTACACGCAAAAAAATAAATGATCTGACGTGTCCTTCGATTAATTTCCTTTCTGGCTGTGAGCAGTGCATATAACACCAAGCGTTTAAGTTCCCTGCTTGTCAAAGCTCACAAAGAATCTCAGACATGGCAAAGATATCATAAAGAATATAGGCTTGTCCATGCTTGCAATAACTTTGCTTTAAATGCAGTGATACCGAATTCTTTCTAAATCTCCAGCAAATCATGCTATATTTACTGACTACTGTATGCCCTGTGCATTTTAACTTGCCATCTTTCTAAAAAACCTTGAATCTGTATTGCCCAGTTTGCTGTCTGAGGAGGAGGAGAAGATGAAGGCCCTGATGGCCCTCCAGGATGAGCAGGAGGAGTACATCCGGAAGACCCAGAGAGAGAAGCAGGAGCTGCGGCAAGAGATGGAGAACAAGACCCGGGCTCTGGAGGAGGCCCAGCGGCAGCTGGAGGAGGTCAGGGCCAACCGACACCGGGTTGACCAGGACGTTGTGGTGAGTAGCCTACCGTTATCAACACACTGACTACTTCCCTTCACAACAACACTGGATATTTAGATTGGGCTTAATTATCCAGTAGAGCCTTATACATATCTGTAGTGTGAATTTGTTCCATATGTTTCAATCTCCCTTGTGTCCTGATAGGCTGCCCAAAGGAAGCTTCGCCAGGCCAGCACCAATGTCAAACACTGGAATGTTCAGATGAACCGGCTGATGCGTCCAGTCGGACCAGGAGGTATGTCACGCACATTGAAATGTTGCCATTTTGTCAAGTGTTCAGCATCGTGTGATCTAATGAGGTCACTTGAGTGGGCACACATTTCCTTGTAGTTTGACATTTAACTATGCACAAAGAGCAGGTAGCGAATAAGACATGCGATGTGCAGACCTACTGTACAGTAGTAGGTGTATGCTAAAGGTCGTGAGAAATGTCACTCTTTCTCTGTGAGGTTGCAACTAGGTTTTGACAACCTCATTTTAGTGTACTTCTTTCTTTAAGCATAGCGTTGATAAGACGTACTAGTGCATTTCTGTGTTATTCATCATATTTTCTACTGTAAACCCGGGGCTCTAGCATCCCTCTTGTCTTTGACACAGTAGCTTCAAACCTAAGGTACACTGATGATTTACCTGCCAACAACCACTGTTCTCGTTCATAACAAGATGACTATGTCAGATTCACCAATCATCACTTATGAATAATTTACCAAGATATACTTTGTTACAATGTGGTCTTGTCCACCAAAAAACAGTACAGGAGGCTAAATGTTTGTGTTTTTCTGTTTCCTGTTCTTGCTGGAATGGTTCCATTCAGAGAAGAGATCTTCTGGAGGCTCGTTCTCCAGTTTCCAGATGCCGTCTCAGAGAGATCCCGGCCTGCGTCTGAGACAGCGGTCAGAGGAGCAGGATGATGAGAGCAAGGAGAACGTGGACAGCAGTGGTGCAGGGTTAGGCTGTGAAGGAGAGAGACGTCTCTCACAGACCTCTAACGGAGGCATGGACATCCCCTGAGAGGATATGGTTCTTCTCCTCTAGAAGGGAAAACTGTGTTACCAACTGTGTTTTGTTTGTGGATTTTGTAATGGAAAAGGTGGAAAGACTTTGAGCGAGTATGAATTCATCTTTTAGGTGGTGTCAATGTGAACGTTCTGTCTAGTTGACGGAAAAGCATGGATGGGATCGTCAAGATACATGACATTAGTCATTTAAATATTCTTCTCCCACCAAGTTGGTAGTAAACAATTAGATGCATCATTGGTAGTAAATGTATTATATCAATAGTATTCCATCACAGCATCTCACGGTATGTTGATAGCAAGTCTCCATGTTTTAATGAAGAACAGAATAACCACAAGTGTTTGTTTTGTTGTTGAGAATTTCTTCTCAAAGATCACAAGATGAAGATTTCTTTCCTCTCACAAAATGAATTCTGTAAATATATTTACTAAATGAGTCTAGTTTTTTCTCTTCTCTCCCTCTTTGCAATGTCAGACAGACATGCAGACAGAAATGCGGACAGACAGGTGGACAGACAGACAGACAGTGGTATTAATAAAACATGGATAGTACTCTCTACCAAATGGGTACACTATGAAAACAGAGAAGAGTGATTTGCAGAGTGGAAATGAATGCAAACAGCTTCTGTGGTCTCTTTATTTCCTGTTTCCGGAGTCAGTTTAAACTTTACCCACATGTAGAAATGTAAGCTCTGGGGCCAGGTGCTTACCCTGTGTGTGTGTGTAAACTATGTAGACGTTGCATTTTCCCAATCCTTATATCTTCCCAGTGTTTGTGTATTGTGTGACGAAATTAAGAACTAATTCAAGGTATTATCCTGCTATATTTTTTTATACTATAATAATTTAATGGATGTGAAAATATGTATCAAAAAAAGTGTTTGAGAGACACCTTCTGACCAAAAAGGACAATTACAGGAGAGATTTATTGCAAATACCACTATACAATAATACAGTGGGAATGACATGATTGACACCCTTGATAAAGATGAGCAATAATGACTGTATAAAATAAATTATTCAAATACTGAGCTATATTATATGCTCAATTTAAAAAAAAAATATTTTATACAATTACAATTGCTCAGAAAAAGAGATTTTGTTTAACAATTTATTTAAAAATCTCAGAGGTAGGCATTAAAGACATGCTAAGACATGCTAACGGTAATGGTGAAAGGTTAGCATGTCTTGGGGGTATGATCTTTGGCCCTCTGTAACTTTCTCACTCGTCATTATTCCCGATCAATTCAGGATTATTCGTAATCATGGTAGCATCCACATTAATGTTGAAATGTTTAAAAACATATATTCTTATTTAGAATAAAATGTACCTCAACATGACCCAATATATTATTTACCATAAATTTCTATTAGGCACAAAAAATAAAATAAACACAACCTGAACGAACTGCAAGTGCATCCAACAAGTTTGTAGAGTCATTGCATTATAGGAATATGGGACCAAATACTAAACTTTTGAGTACTTTATTTACCGAAAAGAAATATAAACGCAACATGCAATAATTTCAAAGATTTTACTTATGTTACAGTTTATATAAGGAAATAAATCAATTGAAATAAATTAATTAATTAGGCATTAATCTATGGATTTCACATGACTGGGCAGGGGTGGAGCCATAGTTGGGCCTGGGAGGGCGTAGGCCTAGCCACTTGGGAGCCAGGCCCACCCACTGGGGAGCCAGGCCCACCCACTGGGGAGCCAGGCCCAGCCACTGGGGAGCCAGGCCCACCCACTGGGGAGCCAGGCCCAGCCACTGGGGAGCCAGGCCCAGCCACTGGGGAGCCAGGACCACCCACTGGGGAGCCAGGCCCAGCCATTCAGAATGAGTTTTCCCCCACAAAAAGGCTTTATTACAGCACCCCCTTCCCTGTCTGATGATCCCGCAGGATGTGGAGGTCCTGGGCTGGCGTGCTTACACGTGCACGGTCTGTGGCATTGTGCTGTGTGACAAAACTGCACATTTTAGAGTGGCCTTTTATTGTCCCCAGCACAAGGTGCACCTGTGTAATGATCATGCTGTTTAATCAGCTTATTGATATACTACACCTGTCAGCTTGATATATTATCTTGGCTAAGGAGACATGCTCATTAACAGGGATGTAAACACATTTGTGCACAAAATTTGAGAAAAAAACAAGTTTTTTGTGCCTATGGAACGTTTCTGCAATAGATCACGTGGTGAAGCTTCATGCGTCGTTTCCATGGAGTTGTTTTTACACGCTTGTTGTTGATTGGTCAAAGGAAATGTGGCCGCAGAATAAACATTCACAGCGATTGGCTTATGGTGTTTGTTGTTTAACCAATGAAAATACGTGCTTTTTACAAACTGACGCATGTCAAGGAAGTTTTGAGGGTTTTTTGGGGGGTGAAAACAGCAAAGTCTGGGATATTCTTAATATTTTCTTCGAAATTTACAGAATACATTTTTGGAAGCAAGCAAACAGTTCACTATTTTGAAGTTTGCATGTGAGTAAAGTAAGATTTGATATACTGTATTGTCATATCATGAATCAAGTAACGTTAGCAAGCTAGCAGTACCGTTTAAATTGTTCAACGTTTTGTGGTGTTTTTTAAGGAATTAGCTAGAAGATTGCAATGTGTTCTTTGCTGTATTCAAGTGAAATTAAGTTAACTAGCTACAGCAAAGCAATTGAGCACTGCGTCAATGTTGTTGCTGTTTTTGTCTCTAAAAGGCGTACCTATCTATGCGCTCTTGCCAACTGTGTTAGCCAGCATGCTGAATGATGTTTACAAACATTTGGTTCAGGTTAGTTATTTACAGAACATTGTTGAACCCCTGACTGAGCCAACATGGATTCCTCTCCAGTACTGCGTCAGCAATGTCAGAACACAATCCTGAACGACCATTCAAGGTAGGCCTACAGAGTATGAACACAACTTGTCTATTGTGTTTTATTTAAGTGGTTGCGTCTCCCTAATGATTCATGGCCGCTGTCTATAGCTGAACCTGAATTTAAAAACAACACTGTGGATACACTGCCTGAAACGTATGTCTACACTCTCTACATTGACTGTCCCTCTCCAGTCTCAACAGAATGACAGCAGACACAAAGCCAGGCTCTAAACACCTCTCTGTACCCCACCCTTCTAAACACCTCTCTGTACCCCACCCTTCTAAACACCTCTCTGTACCCCACCCTTCTAAACACCTCTCTGTACCCCACCCTTCTAAACACCTCTCTGTACCCCACCCTTCTAAACACCTCTCTGTACCCCACCCTTCCAAACACCCCTCTGTACCCCATGGCCATCCTTCCAAACTGGGGCCTGAGAACAAGGACCCAGCAGCAGCCTCAGACAACTGTCCTAAACTCACTATAAAACCGCTGGGCATCAGCAGGCTGCCAGTGCTGGCCAAGTCCCTGCCCCTTAAGACTCCCTCTGACTTCACGCTGTCACACAAGAGATGGGAGGACAACTCTCTAGCGGTAAGGAGCATCTTTTCCTCAATCGACTGCATCACTAGGGGCTGGTTTCCAGGACCCATATTAAGCTTATTCCTGTACTAAAAAGCAGACTATTAAACAGTGCTTCTTAGTCCAGGATTAGGATTAATCTCAGTCTGGGAAACCTGCCCTGAATATACGTCTCCAAAGCACTACTTGTCAGTGCTAAATAATAATTAGTTTATGTGTATCTCTGTTTTCCTTTAGGGTAAAGCCAAGAGGATGAAACCAAGCACCAAGCCTGTGCCTTTCAACTTCTCTAATCACAAGGCAAACCGAATGGGGGCACAGAACCAGAGGGGACCGCTGGCTGCTACTGAAAGGGCTGGTGCTCAACCAACCCAACCTAAAAGTACTTTTAGCACTGCTGCCCATCTAAAAACAAGACCCACAACAACCACTGCCAAACTGCCCAGTAGCATCCCAGCAACTCATAACAAGGCCCAATCAAAGTCAACAGTAGAGCTTGCTGTTCAACTCCCAACACTACACTTGGCAGCTAGAAAAGCAGGCCCAGGGCCTGGCGGTATCTTGTCACAGCAAAATAGAGAGTCGGGGAAGCCTCATCAGACCCAGGCTCCCAGTGCTGCCACCTCCATGTCTTTGTCTCAACATCCAAAAGGAAAGGCCCAGTCTTATTCAGATAATCTATTGCACGTACCTGGATTGGGACAACTTTCCAGACCTCCCAGTTCATTTGCTCTTGGCTCAGGTCTTTCGTCCAGTGCTTTCTCATTTAGTAGTGCCTCCACTGCCTCAGCCCAGCCCACTGCCCTCACTACGGAAGCCTGTGGGGGCCATTTTGACATGCTCAGCCTGAAAGATCCTTCCATGCCTGGGCAGTTACCAAGTAGTAGCACTGGTGAGAAGGGGTTTTATTACCGATGGTGTGGTAACAGTAAAGAACTCCAACATCCTCAGCTTCTCTCTCTAGTAATATTAGGCATAGTAGCCTACTATAGTCTCTCTCCCCAATCTTTCTCTGCTTAGGCTCTTCATTTCATATTTCTTCTTTTTGAAATTGAAAATGTGTTCCATTGTACTGTGTGTTCCAGGGAGTGTGGAGGCTACCTTCCACTCTGACCCCTCTGCCCTACGTAGTATCCTCCAGAATGAGGGAATCAGTGCAGCCAGGGTCTTTATGTCCAGCCGTCCCTCTACACAAGCCTATAACAACATGGTGAGTTGTCTTGTGGAATGAGGTACAGGGATTTTGGGTCGGTTGTAGTGAGTTGGTATTTGTTTGTTTTCAAATAAAATAAAATTGCGTTAATCACATACGCTGAATACAACAGGTAGACCTTACAGTGAAATGCTTACTTACGAGCCCCTGACTGACAGTGCAGTTTCAAAAAATACAGATAAGAATATGAGATAAAAGTAACAAGTAATTAAAGAGGTGCAGTAAAAAATACGATATATACAGGGGGGGGTGCCGGTTAGTTAGGCAGTATGTACATGTAGGTAGAGTTAAAGTGACGATGCATAGATGACAACAGAGAGTGGTGGTGGGGGGGGTGAATAGTCTGGGTAGCCATTTGACTAGATGTTCAGGAGTCTTGTGGCTTGGGGGTAGAAGCTGTTTAGAAACCTCTTGGACCTAGACTTGGCGCTCTGGTACCGCTTGCCGTGTGGTAGCAGAGAGAAGAGTATGACTAGGGTGGCTGGAGTCTTTGACAATTTTCAGGTTCTTCCTCTGACACTGCCTGGTATAGAGGTCCTGGATGACAGGAAGCTTGGCTCCAGTGATGTACTGGGCTGTTCGCACTACCCTCTGTAATAATGCCATAGCAATGTTTGAGGTTGCCTGTTGCAATTGGTACTGATGAACTGTCTGAGTTTGTGTCCATCAGTTTGCCTATTAACTATTTGCCTATTAACTAACTCGAGGTGTTCTTTTCTTCGCAGCCCCAGAGAGTGTCCATCATGAAGAATGGTCCGAAGACAGCGCTCTCTGCTGGTCAGTGTATTTTTTTAATTTATTTTTTCTCTTGTGAATTTGCGTTCCTTCATGTTGTGTACATTTTACAGGTGGACATGTTTAATGTACTGTAGCATCTTATAAAAATACAATTTTCTGTTTGGTATACTTTATGTTCTTGTGTTGAATTAGGTCCTGTCAGGAATGTAAAGTTGTCTCCGGCCCTGGGCAAAATCCTGCAAACTGACGGGGTCAGCTACCCTCTGGAGCTGGAGAGGGTATCTGTCATGAAGAGTCACCAGACGACAGCAGCTTCTGCAGGTCCGTGGTAGTACTACTGGACACATCCCAGATGGATTTGTATAACTTTCCTACTGCTGCAAATAAATGGTCTATGTGCTACTGATATAATGTTAACGTTTAGGGCTATTAGAGGGTGGAAATGTTATATGTAGCACCTTTAAAAAACATAATGAGTTTGATTAGCCAGCCTATTCAAACCCCTACTCCGGCTCAATCTAGGGAAGCTGGGATAGGCTAGCAAGTCTGTAACCTTGTATGTGCATGTATTGTTTATAGGTCCGGTAAGGTCTGTTCAGTTCTCCCCTGAGCCTTCATCCCTCAACAGTATCCTGCAGGATGAAGGGGTCAGCTACTCTCTCCAGCCCCAGAGAGTGTCTGTCATGAAGAGTCACCAGAAGACGGCAACCTCTGCAGGTCAGTGGTAGTACTAGTGGACACATCCTATCTTTGGGCAAGTAAAAAAAAAAAAACATTTAAGAAACAAAACTTAGAAATCCCAGCAATAGATTAGTACTGCTTCATTAATCATAATGCAAAAATAAAATGAATTTTTAAAGAAGCTTTATAGCTTCAAAAAGCAAATAAGAAAAAACACGGTCAAACTATTAAGTCAGTAACCTTGTTTGTGTTCCAGGTCCAGTACGGAGTGTTCAGTTCTTCCCAGATGCTGCAGCCCTCGGCAGCATCCTGCAGAATGAAGAGGTGAAGGCTGGGAGACCCCTGGAAGCCACACCCCAGCGCGCCTCTGCCTGTCCATCTGGCAGGGGCACCTCCATCTACACTGTCAGTCACCGTTTGATCGATTTGATTTATTAATAACAAAAACACATATAAAGCTGCTCCAGCCAGGGCGGAAACAACATTATACATTTCAATTAAGATTTTAAAGCTGCAATATGTGATTTTTTTGGGGGACAACCTGACCAAATCTACATAGAAATGTTAGTTATAGATAATGTCATTCTCAATGAAAGCAAGTCTAATAAGCGGTAGATCAGTTATATATGCACCTTTGCTATGCTTCCCATTCTTAAATTTCGTTTTTGCGTCGTTTGCTTTTGGTTTTGTACACCAGCTTCAAACAGCGGGGTTTTGAATGGTCCTGGAAAAGTAATGGTGTTTTCAAGTCCTGGAAAAGTTTTGGAAAGTTATAAAATCCGTGAAGTCATCGAAATTAAATGTGTTTTAATGTAATTTATTTAACAATTTTTCAATATTTTAACCATCAAATAAAAATCAACATATCAGCCAAGCTTGGAATGACACTTCAGAGCGTCTGTGTTTGCGCGCATCACATGTGTGGGAGACGAGTGGGCGGTTGCTTAAGGAGAGAGCGCCAGTCGGACATTGCAGCAGCAGGTAGGCCTAGCCTATAAAATATGGTAGAGAACAGGCTAACTAGGTAGGAAGACAATTCAAAACACATCTTGTACCCTCTGGTTAACTGTTAAGCTATAAATGTTTTCGTCATCTCGTCAATGTCCCAAAAAACTTTCCAAACAACACTCGCGAATAAGGCCATGCGAAGTTGATTTACTTTTTTTGAACGATTCATGATTAATTTTAAATTATAATCGTTTCATCAAAAATAAACTAAGCTATTATATTAGTTGGGTATTCGGTTCAATCGCGTTGAATCGAATTATGTGAATCTAAATAATAATTTGTGAATCGTCAAACGAAATTATAGATGTAGCCTGTTTTTTGGATTATGTGGATTCAAAACTTGTTTTTTAGATACTTCCAGGTGGTTTGGGCATCCAATGTATGGGGCATTGTAACTCCATATATTCCAGTCAGCCTGCAAAGGAAACACTTCTAAGGTAGTTTAGATAAATATGACTGAAGAAAATGTGTGGGATTGCTTCAGTTGAATTAGAATATTTGCAGCCTACCATAGCCATCTGATATTTTAATATATTAAGTGTGAATTATTTAAAGGCAAAGCGTATTTGCTTGTAATGTTTTACATTGAGGGTGGTCAACCATCCTCCAGTGCCCTTCTAACAAACCACATTTTAGAAATGAGCTGCTCAACCGACCTTGATAAACTGTCTCTGACCTGTTTGAGCAGGGCTTGTTCAAAAGCCTGCACACCCACTAGCTTTCCAGACCCGATGAGGGTTGACCACGTGTTTTATACAGTTGCCTAACAGGTATTCTACTTTGTGGGAGTTTAAGTGCCTTGCTCAAAGATGGGAGATGGTTCATGGGATCAGAGAGCAGCCTCCCAGTGTTGGTACCACACTATTCTTACTCTTTTTATACGTACTGTTACATAAAGGTTTCATTGTTGGTCATGGAAATTTGGTTAGAAGTAATTGAGAAGTCATGAAATTCCATCTATGAATGAGTGCATGAACCCTGACAGCTGAAAATACTTATGGAAAATATATTTCACAGATGGTACAATGTTGTTGTTTTTTGCAAAAGAACAGCTTGTTTTGTCACAAACTGAAATTTAAGCAAACTATTAGAATTTTAGCAACCAGGAAATAGCAGAGCATTTTTCTGCATATTACACCTTGTAAAAATCATTACCATCCTACTTCCTCATGTGCCTACTTGTTATGTCACCTTAGTGCTGCATGAAACAAGCAGCCACCCTCTACGGGTGAGTGACACAAGATTCACTGTGGTGCTTTACCTTTCCAGGCACAGCGAGTACCTATCACAAAGTGGCACACTGAAGCACCTGGAGAACCTATGGGTACGTTGGTCATATTCTACCTTTTTCTATTGCCAAATCTCAACCAGAAATTCTCCTGTTTGTCCCTCTCCTCTTTTGTCTGCCTTATGTCTATCTGTCTGTCCCTCTCCTCAGTGACATCAGTCAGCCTGACCCCAGCCTTAAAGTGGACACCCCAGCGGGGCCCTGACACAAGGCATCAGCCCATGTCCATGGTCAGTATGTTACAGTACACCCCTGACTCTTATGTCCATGGTTAAACTGTCAACACTAAAGTGATAACATTCAGTATTTGTTGCCCAATCAATCAAATGTATTTATAAAGCCCGTTTTACATCAACAGATGTCACAAAGTGCTTACTCAGAAACCTAGCCTAAAACTCCAAACAGCAAGCATTGCAGATGTAGAAGCGTGGTGGCTTGGAAAAACACCCTAGAAAGGCTGGAACATAGAGAGGAACTAGGCTTTGAGGGGTGGCCGGGTGGAGACTAGATTGAACATCTTGAAGAACAAACGTTCATAGATGACCAGCAGGATCAAATAATAATCACAGTGGTTGTAGAGGGTGCAACCGGTCAGCATCTCAGGAGTAAATGTCAGTTGGTTTTTCATAGCCGAGCATTCAGAGGTCAAGACAGCAGGTGCTGTAGAGAGATCAAGAGAGGGTCTAAAACAGCAGGTCCGGGACAGGTAGCACATCCGGTGAACAGGTCAGGGTTCCATAGCCACAGGCAGAACAGTTGAAACTGGAGCAGCAGCACAACCAGGTGGACTGGGGACAGTCAGGAGTCATCAGGCCAGGTAGTCCTGAGGCATAGTCCTGGAGCTCAGGTCCTCCGGGAGGGGAGGGAGAGAATTAGAGGGAGCATACTTAAATTCACATCCCTGTTATTGCCAGCACCATGGATGCTCTAACTCACTGAGCCATCTTCTTTCAGAGGAGGCTCCTGTCTGCCCATTGGACCCCCTACGCAGGCTCTCCCAGACTCAGGGGCCTCCAGGGCCACAGCGGAGATCTGGAGACATGCAAGGAGGTGAGGAGGGGGGGCTAACAGGTGGCATTTACTTGCCACGATTGATGGATTTACATACAAACAGTGCATTCAACTAAAGTAAGTCGCTCTGATTACGTGTCTGATAAATGACTAACATGTACATGTCTGTGTGGCAGGAGGTTGTCCAGACATTGTTTAAGGAGACTGAAGAGGAAGAACGGACAGACGGTGTGGTGTTGGATCAAGACCCTGCTGAGACGCGAGCAGACCAACAGCTGGCGAAGGAGGAGAAGCAAAGTAACACAGGAGGACGACTCCAGACTTTCTTCCAAGCCCCACACAGAGAATCAGTCATTTTCTTCTCAACTGGCAAGAAGCTGCACAGAGCAGCTCCAGCACACGAACAGGAGAGTCCTGTGGCCGGATCTCTGGAGCGAGGTGCGCCCATGGAGCATTGTGCTGCAGCAGGACAGGAGGCGATGCACCTCCTCCCTCTGCATCCAGAGTTAGACAGAGCCTCTGCACCAGAGATCCCTGAAGTCACAGCTGCAGCCACAGATCTGACCAGGTTGACCAAACTCTCAGCTTTTGTCCCCCTGAGCCAGCCCAGAGGTAGGACTCAAAGTCAGTGTATGTACTAGCTGATTGTGCTTCTTGCTCTTTGGAGTCTAGTCTGGGTTACTGTAAAGCAGTTTTCGACAACTGATGTCGCAGAAAGGGCTTTATAAATGAATCTGTTTAATTGATCGATAACCGTGTATTGTTGCAGATAGTATTATGTTCCCAAAGAGCGGTGCTCTGAGTTCTGCTACAGCCTTGCTCCGCCGGCGCCTCCCCTCTCTGAAGGAGCTACGTCTGGATGCGGAGGTGGCCACCTACACCTCCTCCCCATTCCTACCTCCCTCGTCATCTTGGCCCCTGCAGACCCGCTGTGGAAACCCTGTAGCAGCAGCCCTGCATCTCCAGGACTACACTGTGAGTTGGGTATCATCATTTAGTTTACATACAGTTGTGGCCAAATATATTGGCACCCTTGCACTTTTCTGAAATCATTCCATATTTCTTCTAAAATAAGTTAAAATTGAAAAAGCCTTTGGTCCCCACACTTAGTTATTGGATTTTCAACATTGCAGAACAATTTTATTTTTGTAAACTTAAGTTTACAATTTTTATTTAGAAAATTAGGACATGGCATGGACAGAATTATTTGCAGATAAACTCTTCTTGTATCCATCAATGAGCTTGCTGCACCTTTCTACTGGCAATTTGGCCCACTCTTCAGCAGCAAACCACTCTAATTATTCAATGTTTGAGAGGTGCCCTCCACCAACTGCTGTTTTCAGCTCTCACTGTAGGTTATGGATGTGATTGGGATCTGTACTCTTCGCTGGCCACTCCAGAACAGTCCAGCATCTCGTCTTGAACCATTTCAAGGTGCTTTTTGATGTAGCAAGACAACGACAAAAAAAAACACAAGAACCATCACCTTCAATGGAGACCCAGTTTTTGGACACTGGGTCGAACATCAATCTGCTGATTTCATGATGTCTTGCACACGTTGAAGGCCCCCAGTACCAGAGGCAGCAAAGCAACCATGTTTAATTGTAGGGAGGGTGTTATTTTTTTTTCTTCTTCAATTTCAGTTATTTAAGAAAAGTACAATGGTGCCAATACATTTGGCCGCAACTGTATTAGTCCTATAGGCATTTATCTATAGCCTCATTCCTCCAGCAGCCGATTTGATAAACAAGACTTGGTAGGATAACATCGTGAGACCATCCAATCTATAGATGAGGATTCATGTTCATTGTGGATTAATCAGAGGAGCATCATTGATCATGTTGTGATAGTTGAAAGTATTTAATACTCTTTTCCTGTTCTTCCCGTTCATTCCTCCCCTTTTAGTTTTTTCAGCCAATTATCTTGGACCCCTCATCTACTTCCTACTCCTCTCCTCTCTGGGAGAGATGATGACTGTTTCACTGTTATTTTTTTTTAGTCTGGTCTAGTTTACTGATAAGAAGAGACCCGTAATGGATTGTTAAGCTACGTCTTTAAGGAATGTGTATGTTTGTTTTCCGAACCCTGTTATAGCAAGATTTGCTGTCACACTTACAAAATATCTATTATTGCTCAAAGTAGCTACTTTTCCAAAACGTAACATACCCATGTTTAATAATGTATGAAGTTAGAAACATTTTTACCACATTGGCATGCACTGGCTATATAATGCTAATAATAATTGTTATTTCTGACAGTATTACAGTATGCAAAATATCCAAGAATGAGACATTTTTACATTTTGATTGGAATCAGAAACTAAGTGAATGAATTGGTGTCCAGAAATCAAATGTTGGTGGGTACCAATGATTGGGTACCAATGATTGAAATCTATGATTTCAGAGTAGGCTACTGAACCCATTGGGAATTGTTAACTTGATCAATGTTGCAATAAAATTTATATATTACATCTTTCAAAAATACGAAAGTAAAATTTTCTTTGACACTTTTTAGAAAAACATATACACCGTATGTGTATTATGTTTGCTTTTTTTCATGGTGTTTGTGTGTGTGTGTGTGTATGTATAGTGACCTAGTTCAACACTAACCAAATGAGGCCCAAATCAGATTTGCTCATTTGTTTATAATAAATGTATATGAACTTTCTTTCCTGACGTGTAAGACAATTATTTCTGTTATGTGATGCATGTTTTGTGAGTTTTATTATGACATGATAGTGAAGCCCATTGGAAACGGCCACTTAGCCATGTACTGTAGTAGAGTTGTTTAGGTTCTGATGGACACTGTCAACTACAGTAGTCTGATTACTCTATTTGAGACTGTACAACAACCTAATCTCACTGAGACAGCAAGTGTCTCTTTATTTTTTAACCAGGCAAATCAACATTCCTATTACAGTACCAGAGGTGAACGCCCTGGCCTGGCCTTCTGAAGTGCAGCGGCACGTTTCAGGGGGTCAGTTTGAGCGAGGCTTGGTGCCGACTTGCCTTGTTCCCATAATGAATAGTATTTGGGATGCGAGATGATTTGTAGGTAATTGACTCTGCATAGTCCGACTGCAATGTTATGTCATCAGAATAGTATTTCTGCTGTAACTTACACCATTGCCTACCGTACTGCATAGAGATCCTATTCAGTTATATGTAATTATATGGGCTACTGTACCTCTTGGAAGGTCTCATGTTTTCCTTCATGTGTCCTCTGGACTCTTGCCTCACAACATAATACTGGAAGAGACAAATGTATTTGAATACTGTCTTACATTCTTTGAATTTCCAGTTGTACATGCAACTTAAATTAGTTAGAAAATGCTGTGTAAGTATAAAATACTGTATTTTTAAATTACAGTAAAGTATATATGTGACATGTAAGGATAACACTGTATTATGAAGCCAAGATCAATAATATAGTGATAGAAAAAAACTTTGGAATACTTTAAATGAAATTATGGACAGAAAGACAAATTCAATTCTCAAAACCTTTTGATGTTGCTAATTATTTTAATGATTACTTCAGTGATGAAGTGGGGAAATTAAGGCAGGAAATGCCAAAAATGAAGTCATTGAGTCATCGTATTCATGCATTAAAAAACAAATAATTAAAGAATAGCATTTGTATGTAAAAAAAAAAAAAAAAATCTAAAGTTAGTGTAGGAGAGGTGGAAAAATTGTTATTGATCAATAATGACAAACCTGGTAGTGTTTGTCCTCAGGCCTGGAGGGAAGCCAAAGTCATTCTGCGACCCAAGAGTGGTAAAGCAGCCTTTACTGGTTCTAGCAGCAGACTTATCAGCTTGCTGCCAGCTCTTAGCAAACCATTGGGAAAAATGGTGTTGGACCAAATAGTGCTATTTCTCTGTAAACAATCTGACATCAGACTTTCAGCATGCTCATGTACTGCACTGACACAAATGACTGACGATTGGTTGAAAGAAATTGATAAGAACATTGTTGGAGCTGTATTGTTAGATTTCAGTGTAGCCTTTGATATTATTGACCATAACCTGTTGTTGAGAAAACATGTTTTATGGCTTTTCAACCTCAGCTCTGAATCCACTATATGGCAATCTATCTAATACAACTGAGGATTTTCTTTAATGGAAGCCTCTCTACTGTAAAGCATGTAGGGTGTGGTGAACCGCAGGGCAGCTCTCTAGGCCCTCTTCTCCTTTCTATTTTTACCAATGACCTGCCACTGGCATTAAACAAAGCCTGTGTGTCCATATGCTGATGATTCACTCATATAAGTGTCAACAACCACAGCTAATGAATTCACCGAAACCATTAACAAGGAGTTGCAGTCAATTTTGTAATGGGTGGCCAGTAATAAACTGGTCCTGAATATCGTATTTGGTACAAATCATTCCCTAAGTTCTAGACCTCTGCAAAATCTGGTAATGAATGGTGTGGTTGTTGAACAAGTTGAGGAGACTAAATTACTTGTAGATTCAATGGTTGTAAAGATGGGGGAGAGGTCTGTCCATAATAAAGAATGACTCTCCTTTTTTGACACCACACTCCAAAAGCAAGTCCTGCAGGCTCTAGTTTTGTCTAACCTTGATTATTTTCCAGTCCTGCAAAGAAAGACCTAGTTAAGCTGCAGCTAGCCAAAAACTCAGCGGAATGTCTTGCTCTTCATTGTAATCAGAGGGCTAATATTAATACTATGCATGCCAGTCTCTGTTGGCTAAGAGTTGAGGAGAGACTGACTGCATCACTTCTTTTTATAAGATACATTGTGTTGAAAATTCCAAATTGTTTGCATAGTCAACTTACAAACAGCTCTGACACACACACTTACCCCACCAGACATGCCACCAGGGGTCTTTTCACAGTCCCCAAATCCATAACAAATTCAAGAAAGTGTACAGTATTTTATAGAGCCATTATTGCATGGAACTCCATGCTCAAATGAAAAGCAAACCTGATTTCAAAAACAGCTAAAGCAACACCCCACGGCACAACGCCTCTCCCCTATTTGACCTAGATACTGTGTGTATGCTTTGATATGTAGGCTGTGTGTGACGTTTTTTAATTGATGTAGTTCTGTCCTTGAGCTGTTCTTGTCTATTAATGTTCTGTATTATGTTTTGTGTGGACCCCAGGAAGAGTAGCTGCTGCATTCACAACAGCTAATGCGGATCCTAATAACATACCAAAATGATCATGTTAGCACATGTGGCACACTATCCCTCATGTAAGGTGTGTGATGGTGTTCCTCTACAATAGGGTTCCCCAACATAAAGAATATATATATATATATATATATATATATATATTTGATCCCCCAATTTTCTGAGCAGCTCCAAGGGATTTTTATTTTGGAAATCTGTTCAGGTATTCTCATGCATAGTAGAGAGACACGTGATCATATACAAATGTAAGCAAGGTTTGAAAATTATGTTTTAGTCAAGTAAATCTGTTTTGGCTTCTTGTAGTCAATTTGCAGTCTATAAATTATTTGTAAATTATTTTCGGGCCCGACCATCTGCTCAACCAAACAATAGTCTTGCAGATGAATCTAGTTGATGATCCCTGCTCTACAGTATTACACTACTCATATTTGAAATTAACTCTGTCTCTCGCTGAATCAGCAACTTTCTTAGAGGACACGTACTGTTCTGGGCATACTGTATATTACATCACACTGCATCTCCGTAGGAATACTGTTCTAGGATCAGGTCCCCCCCATTCCATTATATAATCTTATTCATTATTATCTAAAAGGGAAAACTGATCCTAGATGAGCACTCCTATTCTGAGACGAATATATTAACAAACAAATTAGGCACATTTGGGCAGTCTTGATACAAAATTTGGAACAGAAATGCAATGGTTCATTGGATCAGTCTAAAACTTTGCACAGCCACTGATGCCATCTAGTGGCCAAAATCTAAATTGCACTTGTGCTGGAATAATATATAATGGCACTTCTCTTGCATTTCAAACATGGTACAAAAAGATACTAAAGAACGTTTTAAAATTGTTTTTATTATCTTTTACCAGATCTATTGTGTTATATTCCACGACATTCCTTTCACATTTCCATAAACTTCAAAGTGTTTCCTTTCAAATGGTACCAAGAATATGCATATCCTTGCTTCAGGGCCTGAGCTACAGGCAGTTAGATTTGGGTATGTCATTTTAGGCAAACATTTTTAAAAAGGGGCTAACCCTTAAGAGGTTTATTAAACCTGTTTGTACTCTCTTGGCAACTCCTAACAGTCATTGTCATGTGAAACAGATACAGTATACAGTGCATTTGGAAAGTATTCAGACTTTTTCCTCATTTTGTTACGTTACAGCCTTACTCTAAAATTGATGAAAATGTTTTTTCCCCTCAATCTACACACAATACCCAATAATGACAAAGCAAAAACAGGTTTAGACATTTTTGCTAATTTATTACAAATAAATAAACTGAAATATTACATTTATAGAAGTATTCAGACCCTTTACTCAGTACTTTGTTGAAGCACCTTTGGCAGTGATTACAACCTCGAGTCTTCTTGGGTATGACGCTACAAACTTGGCACACCTGTATTTGGGGAGTTTCTCACATTCTACTCTGCAGATCCTTTCAAGATCTGTCAGGTTGGATGGGGAGTGTCGCTGCACTGCTATTTTCAGGTCTCTACAGAGATGTTCGATCGGGTTCAAGTCCCTGCTCTGGCTGTGCCACTCAAGGACATTCAGAGACTTGTCCCGATGCCACCCCTGTGTTGTCTTGGCTGTGTGCTTAGGGTCATTGTTCTGTTGGAAGGTGAACCTTCGCCCCAGTCTGAGGTCCTGAGAGCTCTGGAGCAGGTTTTCATCAAGGAGCTCTCTGTACTTTGCTCCGTTCATCGTTCCCTCGATCCTGACTAGTCTCCCAGTCCCTGCCGCTGACAAACATCACCACCGCATGGTGCTGCCACCACCATGCTTCACCGTAGGGATGGTGCCAGGTTTCCTCCAGATGTGATGCTTGGCATTCAGGCTAAAGAGTTCAATCTTGGTTTCATTAGACCAGAGAATCTTGTTTCTCATGATCTGGGAGTCTTTAGGTACCTTTTGACAAACTCCAAGCGGACTGTGTTAGTGGAATTATATAATTCCTCCAATATACTCATTAATTAAATTCAATCTGTCTATTTATAAGAATTTGTAAGATACTTATTAACATAAAATAGACAGGATACAGTCTTATCAAAATTAGATAATAGTGTTTATTCTCGGAGCACACTGCCATTTGATCATAAACACAGGTTTATATACAAGATATGATGTCATAGGTTACAGAATTAAGTCTCATTGTCCTGACAAATAGAAAACAGGTTCAAAAGTTAATTCCAACTTCACAGGGCACTCACATGACACATATATAATAATTTATCCTAAAGGCTCACTATAATTTATTACCACTTTAGCAGACAACTCAAGATAATGGAAGACCTAAAAAGTTTATCTAAACACCTCAGGGCTAAGTTGGGTCAGTTCAACCATAGTTTAACGACCCTTTCTGCTTATTTTATGACCCACAACACAAATCTCTTTTCACCAGGCATGCAGAGTTCAATTTGTTATAGTTTTATCTAAAGCTAGAATTTGTTTTAACTATTTATTAACAAAATTCCTAACAATCCACCCTAAATAACAAAACAATTCATAGCTACATATTAAATATCATATAGAAACTTAAATGTTATACAAGAATAATACCACATCAATACATGTATTTACACTCCATCAACATCAATGATTGTTCTAACTTATATCAGAATTATAACACTTCTATTAGGATTTTCGTTACAATCTTCATTAAAGAAACAGTCTATACATTGAAACATGTAACCGTCTAAATTCTCTAAACGTCAAATACAGTCTCGTCCAATCTCGGTTCCTCATAATTAAAAGATCCGGAATCGTTCTCCACTAGATCCGGCCCCATACATTCATCCTTCCACTGGTCAGAGCTTAGAATTGATCCGTACTTCATCATCTGTTGTGTCATCAATTTCTCCAGAATCCTGGAAATTAGAACTTTCACACACGGAATCAAACCACATCCGCACAAAACTAACACAGTCACACATGTGAAGGTAGCCCATAACACAGTAATCATGAAATTTTTCCATTTCCCAAACATACTGTCAAACCAATTAGTCAGAAAAGTATCCACCCCTGAGGTCACTGCCAACTCGTGAGCTAGGGTGGTTAAACCTCCAAGGCCTTAGTCACAGATCCATCCGGAGCTGTGTTACTTGGGATAAACGTACAGCACATCGACCCGAATAACACACAAACCCCACCCTTTTCTGCCAATAACATATCTATCTCGATTCTATTCTATTCTGCCAAGCCATTCATTACATCTCTGGTATAATTGATCTAGTCCACATTCTTATTGAGAGTGGACCACTAGAAAATACTTGACTCTAATCCTGCTAAGATCTAATTCCTCGCTTTGAATTGGATCTGAGTAAGGGTAAAGAGCATGCCTAACTGCACTAGTGCATAACTACCGTTCCAATTGGTAGGCAGGTTAGGTCACAGCTTCATACCTCCACACTCTAAACCTTTTCATCTGCCAGTCAGGTCCCTCATTGTCTTCTCGGTTGTAACATTCTCAGTCCTATTGCATGTACTGACTTCCCCTACTTCCCATCCGTGTGTTATGTAGCGATCCATAAAATCCTGTCACTGTGAAAGAGAAAATCTGGATGTAATCGGCACCTGGGGACACATATCACAGATCAATGCAACTGTCATAGTTCAGCTTCCTGCCCTCTTGAACCGCTTTATCATACAGGCCATTCCATGGGTGTAGCAATTCCATCAATTGGAAAGGAAATGGTTATGAACTGAGGTTTTGCTGAGGCATGCCTAACCATAGGTTAGAATCCCATAACAGTTTCCACCTCAATCACTTCCTTAAAATCTTTCATCTGAACCATCCACATCGGCCTTGGCTCTGGACAACTCTACGGTCAGTATCTGCTTTGTCTGGGGCTCTGCTTGTATTCTGGCTGACTATCATCTGCTCTAACTTCTCGTACTCGGAATGGCACTAGGTTGTCAACTGAAACCCTTACTTTCACTACTCTCCATCTTCCATACTGGGTATGTAGATTTATGTAGCCCTCATGAGCTATAACCTGTTTCCATGAGCTACACAGGGACATTCATAGATGTCTTCCACAATGGCTGCTCTTAGTCCTAACTGCCAAAGAGTCAGAGACCCCATTTGGTCTACATAGAACTCCACAGAGACATCCTTCCCAATCTCTACTCTAACTTCCTGTCAATCCAGATCAAGTGATCTCTTATGCTTGGTTAATACAAAAAAATCCTCATTCTCTATCTAGCTACCCTCTTTGGCCTTCTCGGGGTTCATGGTGTATCAGGAACACTGCTCCCACAATTAAACAGCTCAGGATGGACCGCCCACCTATAAAGCCCCACCCTCTCCCAGAGAAAACATCATCAGCAAGAAGCCAGACACACTTTCACTTCTATGAACAAACACAGGAATGGAATGACGGGAAAAGGAAATCTTCATCCGAGAGATGGCCCCCAGAATTCTGTTAATTCCAGTTCTCCTCTCGGACACTGTGCTTGTTCGACAGTGTCAATGTGTCTTACCCTCCCGCAGTGTGATATGAATCCGGGTAGCTCTTTCAGCTAGCTGTTACCAGGAGTCCTTGGTATGGTCCCCCCAACAGGCCTCAGGGACTGGATTGAGTGACTTCACCTGTAATTCACCTGTAGTGCATAAAATCTTGGACATACAGGTTTGGTTAAACAAACAACCTTTTCATGTAATTAACAATACTTCTTTCTATTTCTATATCTGCTTGTTTAGCTAGATTTTTTTTTTTTTAGTTTATCATCCAATAGGCCACATCCTATCCTAGACCACAACTTACCCATCCCCCCTTTGTTACCTGACTCTGCCAGGTAACAACCTTGCCTAACCTAACCAATGACTTAGGTAAAATTAGTGTAAATTATCCTTATGTCTGACATTATCATGTAGGAACGCCCCTTTCATTCGCCGCATGTCCAATTCTCCCTTGGGCGTCCATTCATATCTATCCTTTTCTAATTCTCTGTCAAGTGACTTATCTACATTAAAAAGTATCTGTGCTGCTTATATATGTTCTTAAATATATATATATTTATTGATTTAAACCGTATCCCTCTTCTCACCTATCTTATTTCACAGCCTACCTTGCTCATGTCCTGGTCCCCCCTCTCCACTCTGCTCTCAAACCTTCAAGATCTCAACAGTGCGTGGCAGACCCCTCTGTATGCCTTTTTCTCATAATAGTCAATAACAACTATGTGTTTCATCCAAATATTAACTAAGTGTCTCACTGTTTTGGCTTTATCTAAAATCATGGATTTAAAAAAACAACATGTCTTATAGTGTGAATCTCTAAAATCCTTACATAACCTTAATCAACCTATCAATAATCCCAAATCATCACACATGTCATATACCCCTGTCAATTTTAATACTATTTAAATAAAAATCTTCTAATGGCCAAAACAAATGGTAACCATATCAAATCCTTTCTTTACTAATAAGCTCTCTCCCCCAGGAGTCCGTTTTTTATTAAATAATAATATTGGTTAAACTTAAACTCAGTCTCATAAATAATTAATATATGTTTTACAGTGTGGATACCTTATCCACAGTAAATTACCACTCCTAAGAACTAAAACTTATTTCTTCTCATAAATAATTTTAATGCTTATGTATTTTCCTGCCCTATTGGCTTAAAATATCTCCTGTCCAAACCTCAATGTATCATATCTTCCCTCATTTATTATTGATGACAAAGGGGATTTTTCCAGTTGTAATACCAAATCAATAATAGTCAATTAATTTACCTCAAAACTAGTATCCCAAATGACCACAAATGCATTATCTTCATGGCCCTCCCCTGAAGCTGATCAGACTTCAAGAGACAGCCATGATAAAGGTCAAAGGTTATACCACCCCTGTATAGTCTTGTTCCTAGACATTTTAAAGAACCCTTTATCCTTAAAATCAAAAAATTCACTTGTGTAATTAAAACTCAGAAGATAAAAACTCATAAAACTCCAAATGTGAGAATGCCCCTTTAAAATACCTTTGCACTAAAACAAATAGTCCTAACAAATGTTTTATGTGTGTATATTTGCAAACCTTAATGAAAAAACAAAAACCTTTCAGGCCCTTTCCAATTTGGTCGTTTATGGCCTCAATCTCACTCCTCAATCTCAAACTCAATTTCTCCCCAAGATAATAGTCCCTTTAAACATTCAAGAAGACAATAAAACTCGTACTCTCCCAGGAAAAACACAAAGCGCCTAACTAGCATTCACTGTGCTACATCGATTCAGAAACTCAAAAGTGAACTATTAACCAAACCTAATGATAATTTCCAATTTACCTCAAATCATTAATCATAAGTTTTAAACAACGTCCATGTATATGCCTACTTAAGTGAACATGCTAGCCTTAGATGCAATTAACCTGATATTTATTATCTAACCGTATTACTTTTTTCCTCTGTCGTATGTTGTACATTTCTCAGTGTAAGAAATCAGTAATTTAATCCCAGGTATTTAATAAAAATGTAAACGTATTTTCCCATGGCTCCTTCAACTTACATATTTTAGATAACTTCCATCCGTCCCGGAAGAAGGAATCCTACTTAAACACACCAGAATACAATGTTTATAATCAATAACCATCAGAATCCATTATTACTATGTTTTACGATTCAGACATTCAGATCTCCCTTCACACAGGTGAATATAGTCCAATAAACACCATAAATCAATGATGCCCACCTAGCGAATCTGTTGCTAGTTTTTAGCATCTTTCCTAACTACCCTGACGATTTACAACTACTTTTAAAAATGTATCTGGAAATGTTTATCAACTTCTGAAAAGTGACTCAAAACCATAATGGACGCATTTTCCTTCTAAATGTCACAAACACTTTTCTCTGCCACACCCCAGTCACAACATCATTGCCGTGGCGACAAAAGTGCCTTGTGAGTGATGTCATCAACAGGCGCTCAACCCAGACCCAAGCCGCAACGACTTTCAATGAATTGTAAATAATTGTTGGCTGTCTGCAGCAACAGTAGTACGGGTTCGATAAACCAAACCCAATTTATCACAAAGGTTGGATCTTGAATAGAATTTACAACGTCAATCAACATCTCTCAATCAAAACTATACTGCCAGAATTATAGAAAATAGTGTACCTGAACAATGGCCAAATCCATTCGAGTAACGTAATTGTGTATCCCACCGAACGACATTGTTTTTACGTCGTTACAAAACAAATCATCCTGTCTCCAGCAACGTACCCTGAAAATTAGCAGCCAATACAATACCAAAACTAACTGTCTAATTCATGCCTCTAGGCAAAACATCTACTTACTCCAGCTGAGTTTTGCATCAAAACTATCGTATAAGTAAAATCAACTTCTCAACTTTCTCTACTCCAAAGTGTAAAAGTACCATATACTTCGCCAAATTTATATCGCATGTCAATCATCCATAATAATTATAATATTCCGATGGGCACAACTTTATCGTATTTCTCCGTTATTCTTTAGAATTCATCAGATTTAGTAACTATCTCTTCCTTGATTCAGCATTTTAATTACGACTATATTCCCAATACATTATTCAAACATATAATTTAGGCAACAGACATCGTCTTGCATCGAAATTCTCTACGTTATTATTTTAAGTGGAACGAATTAGTCTATTAATTTAACCTATACAATCTATTAAAACATTCAGTTTATATCTTATACAAACACTAACAACTATAACTTTCTAGGCAACCCATATAATTAGTTTAATTACAATCAAAAAACTCTGAATTTAGCCAAAGCATTTACCGGTAACCGAACCCGAGACTCTCGCGTTCCAGGCGAGAATTCTACCACTGATCCAACAAAGCCATGTAAATAACAAAAACTTATTCGCAATTAAACCCACTTTACATGTATCTGTATTCGTAATTCCAATCCCGAGTCAACAAAATATCCCTAATTTAAAAGCTCAAGCCTTTCCTCAGTGAGAATTCCCATTTTTCTCGCTTTCGTTGTTTCTCGGCTCTCTCTTATTCTCCCGATAACCGCGCCTGACCTCCCTCTTAATTAAATTACAATCTTGATGTTTATGTCCTAACCTGTCACAATGTGTGCAGGGAATATTACACTCCCAGGCGATATGCCCTAAATTATTGCAATTAAAACATTTTCTCTTTTTCTTTTGACTCACATTTCCCACTTTTCTCGACTTATTTTCTTTCTCCACACCGACTATTCCTCCTTCGGCTTCAGCAGACTCCACAATTTTGGGTGGTGGTTGTACCGTTATCTCCTGCAGCCGTATTCTCACCACTACTATCTCATCAACAATATTACCTCTGTATATCTGGTATCCTAGCGAAGGATATAGTTTGTTACCCTCACCCCCACCCATTCGGCTAACTTTTTCATCTGTGGGAGCGGAGTGCAGCGTATCCTGGCTCTCTTTAGATTTCTTTCTGTTACTACCCTCTACTCTTTTCCTAGCTTCCGAAAGCCAGACTCTAGCTTTGTATAACCCCTGTTTATTCTGCTTCTTCTCATCCTCACCACACTCCTCATGTATCTGTTTGATAAGCAATTCTAGTTTTTCAACATTTAGCCTACCATCAAATCCATAATGCTTACTCCATTTTGGACAGAATTCTAAGTTACTCTTATCTTTCAGTTCCATAAAACGCTGGTCTCCCGTTAATACCGGGACCTCCTTGGAGGATTTACTACCCATGTTTGATAATCCTTGCCTTTACTAGTAGTTATGGTATTTATCACCTATTTATGTCTTTCTATTTATTTATTTATTTCTCTATGTGTGTGTTACCACTTCCTACCGCTCTCACAATTTAGGTGAATATATTTCTATGTTATGTGCGTTTTACCATTACCTAGTTATAATCTATGTGTATGAATTTATATGATTCTCTTCCCTGGAAACTTTATCTATAGCGTTGTTATTCATCGGACATTAGATCTCACTTTAAACTATCAGTTATTGCCCAGGGGACACACTTCCCTGGTCAAACTCTGGTTGTATTTATCCAATCTCACTTCGCTATATTAAGTTTCCCTCCCACTCTTTTGGATATTAATATCTTTCAGTATTAATAAGTTCAGTTATTCCGTTCGCCTAGGATTACCCTGCCTTCTCACCAAACCAAATTTATCCTCACCTGTTTTAGGTTAAAACTTCATTTAGGTATGTCTTTTGAATTAATGGCTGTCCTATTTGTACAAAACGACCGTCCTAACAACACTTACTATATCCCACCCTTAATAACCCTCACAGCTTGCAAGGCCCGGACCATTAAGTTCATTATTTTTTTTACGGTAATGCACCTACCAAGGTCTGTTCGGACCTTTTCATCCATCCATCTTGTATTTCGGTCATACAAGTAACCCACAATCTGTTTGGAATATCCGAAGCTACTATTATTGATAAATGCTAAACACGTTTAGAACTTAAAATCAAAGATAACTTACATCATACCCCCCACATTCGAGAATAAAGACTATTTACCTTCGTCTTGCAGACTGGGAAAAGCAATGCCGGTTTGATTCCGTCACCGTCTCTGTCGACCTCAGATATATATATATACCGGCCTGTTTTTTAACCTCAATTCAGAGGCCAGGACTTTAAATAACGGGTCTTGACCCGCCCGTGCACGGTTTCCGGCTAATATCTTCGGATGACAGAGGCAAAGTTTGGAAATCCACTCGAAGGACCAATTGTTAGTGGAATTATATAATTCCTCCAATATACTCATTAATTAAATTCAATCTGTCTATTTATAAGAATTTGTAAGATACTTATTAACATAAAATAGACAGGATACAGTTTTATCAAAATTAGATAATAGTGTTTATTCTCGGAGCACACTGCCATTTGATCATAAACACAGGTTTATATACAAGATATGACGTCATAGGTTACAGAATTAAGTCTCATTGTCCTGACAAATAGAAAACAGGTTCAAAAGTTCATTCCAACTTCACAGGGCACTCACATGACACATATATAATCATTTATCCTGAAGGCTCACTATAATTTATTACCACTTTAGCAGACAACTCAAGATAATGGAAGACCTAAAAAGTTTATCTAAACACCTCAGGGCTAAGGTGGGTCAGTTCAACCATAGTTTAACGACCCTTTCTGCTTATTTTATGACCCACAACACAAATCTCTTTTCACCAGGCATGCAGAGTTCAATTTGTTATAGTTTTATCTAAAGCTAGAATTTGTTTTAACTATTTATTAACAAAATTCCTAACAACTGTCATGTGCATTTTACTGAGGAGTGGCTTCTGCCTGATTGCTGGAGTGCTGCAGAGATGATTGTCCTTCTGGAAGGTCCTCCCATCTCCACAGAGGAACTCTGGAGCTCTGTCAGAGTGACCATTGGGTTCTTAGTCACCTCCCTGACCAATGCCCTTCTCCCCCGATTTCTCAGGAAGAGTCTTGGTGGTTCCAAACTTCTTCAATTTAAGAATGATGGAGGCCGCTGTGTTCTTGGGGACCTTCAATGCTACAGAAATGTTTTGGTACTCCTCCCTAAATCTGTGCCTCCACACAATCCTGTCTCGGAGCGCTACGGACAGCTCTACTTCGACCTCATGGCTTGGTTTTTGCTCTGACATGCACTGTCAACCTTATATAGACCGGTGTGTGCCTTTCCAAATCATGTCCAATCAATTGAATTTACCACAGGTGGACTCCAATCAAGTTGCAGAAATGACTCAAGGATGATCAATGGAAACAGGATGCACCTGAGCTAAATTTTGAGTCTCATTGTCACGCCCTGACCTTAGAGATCCTTTTTATGTCTCTATTTTTGGTTTGGTTAGGGCGTGAGTTGGGGTGGGTATTCTATGTTCTATGTTGTGTATTTCTTTGTGTTTGGCCGGGTGTGGTTCTCAATCAGAGGCAGCTGTCTATCGTTGTCTCTGATTGAGAACCATACTTAGGTAGCCCTTTTTTCCACCTGTCTTTGTGGGAAGTTCACTTTGTTTAGGGCACTTTGCCTTTGAGCTTCACGGTTTGTTTTTGTAGTGTTTATTGTTTTGTTTGGCATCATTTTGATTAAATAAAGAAAATGTATGCTCACCACGCTGCACCTTGGTCCTCTCCTTTCAACAGCCTTGACACTCATAGTAAAGGGTCTGAATACTAGGCCCCTTAGTTCCAGTGAAGGGAAATCTCAACGCAACAGCATACAGTGTACATTCTGGATGATTCTGTGCTTCCAACTTTGCGGCAACAGTTTGGGGAGGCCCTTTCCTGTTTCAGCATGACAATGCCCCTGTGCACAAAGCGGGGTCCATACAGAAATGATTTGTCAACATCGGTGAGGAAGAACTTGACTGGCCTGCACAGAGCCCTGACCTCAACTCCATCAAACACCTTTGGGATGAATTGGAACACCGACTGCAAGCCAGGCCTAATCGCCCAACCTCACTAATGCTCTTGTGGCTGAATGGAAGCATGTCCCCTCAGCAATGTTCCAACATCTAGTGGAAAGCCTTTCCAGAAAAATGGAGGCTGTTATAGCAGCAAAGAGAGGGCCAACTGCATAGTAATGCCCATGATTTTGGAATGAGATGTTCGACAAGCAGGTGTCCACATACTTTTGGCAATATAGTGTATATCCTGATGTTGTGGGTAGAATGCAATGATGTACACTGAGTATACAAAACATTAAGAACACCTGCTCTTTGCATGACAGACTGACCAGGTGAAAGCTATGGTCCCTTCTTGATTTAACTTGTTAAATCCACTTCAATCAGTGTAGATGAAGCGGAGGAGACAGGTTAGAGAAGAATTTTAAAGCCTGGAGACATTTGAGACAATGATTGTGTATGGGTGCAGTTCAGAGGGTGAATGGACAAGAAACATATTTAAGTGCCTTAGAAGATGGTATGGTAGAATGTGCCAGGTGCAACAATTTGTGCCAAGATCTGCAACGCTGCTGTTTTTTTCACGCTCAACAGTTTCCCGTGTGTGGTTTACATACACATATTTTGTCCATAATGTAGAGGCCTATGGGATATTCATTGAAGAGGAGGAGGATGTTAAATGTGATCTGCATAACATGCCAATACAAATTGACATACCTTTGTATGCTTCCTTGTCTGTGTACCTACAGACACAAAAGTGAGAAGTTCAGTCATCTGCACGCAATACAGGTAGCTTTCAACATATTCTTATAGCATACATATTCTTACCTCTTTGTTGATTGATTTACATTGAATTGTGTCCATTTTCTGTTTTTAGAAAGATTTGCACAAATATGAAAAGATAGATGGTATCTTCATAAAACAATATATACATTTAGGTCATACAAAGGGGTCATACAATTTAACTTAAATTGAGGAGATCTTTAAAAAAAAATCAGTTAAGTGCCTGCACCTGCTGTCCTTTCAAATCCAAACCTTTCAGTTGGGTAGTTAGGCTCCTGCAAGAACCCCCACCAACTAAGGAGGTTCCTCGATGAACGAAACCTCGTATGGGGTTCTTGGAAGAACCTTTTGGGGGGCATTTTCAGTGCCAAGAACCCTACGGGTCTTCAAAGAACTTTGAGGATCTTAGAAGAACCCATGTTGACCCATATTTTTTAGAGCGTATTAATAAATAATCATGAATAATCAAAATGTGTGCTGATAAAACCATCTTTTATTATTGGTCTAGACTAGTCATTAAGATGGGCAGACTTGCATGCCTTTAACATGTGTGCTCTAATCATGTAATTGATGTGCTAATCCCTCCCACATCCAGCTACTGTATACATTGTTTGTGTCCACAGGTGGTCGGTGGCACCTTAATTGGGGAGGACGGGCTCGTGGTAATGTCTGGAGCGGAATTAGTGGAACGGTATCAAATACGTCAAACACATGGTTTCCATGTGTTTGATGCCATTCCATTGACTTCGTTCCAGCCATCCTTCCACGTCCAACTAGACATTGTTTGTGTCATATGATCTGTTACTGTGTAAACGTAATGAGGGGACAGTCACTGTGATGTACACTACCAGTCAAAAGTTTTAGAACACCTACTCATTCAAGGGTTTTTCTTTATTGTAGTATAATAGTGAATACATCAAAACTATGAACAAATCAAATGTTAAACAAATCCAAATATAGATTTGAGATTCTTCAAAGTAGCCACTTTTTGCCTTGATGACAGCTCTTGTCATTCTCTCAACCAGCTTCATGAGGAATGCTTTTCCAACAGTCTTGAAGGAGTTCCCACATATGCTGAGCACTTGTTGGCTGATTTTCCTTCACTCTGCGGTCCAACTCATCCCTAACCATCTCAATTAGGTTGAGGTCGAGTGATTGTGGAGGCCAGGTCATCTGATGCAGCACTCCGTCACTCTCCTACTTGGTAAAATAGCCCTTACACGTCCTGGAGGTGTGTTGGGTCATTGTCCTGTTGAAAAACAAATGATAGTCCCACAAAGTGCAAACCAGATGGGATGGCGTATTGTTGCAGAATGCTGTGGTAGCCATGCTGGTTAAGTGTGCCTTGAATTCTAAAAAGATCACTGACAGTGTCACCAGCAAAGCACCACCACACCATCACACCTCCTCGTCCATGCTTCACGGTGGGAACCACACATGCGGAGATCATCCGTTCACCTAATCTGCGTCTCACAAAGACACAGCGGTTGGAAACAAAAATCTCAAATTTGGACTCATCAGACCAAATATGAATTGCTCCTCTTTCTTGGCCCAAGCAAGTCTTCTTATTGGTGTCCGTTAGTAGTGGTTTCAAATGCTCAAATGCATTAAGAAGGAAAGAAATTCCTCAAATCAACTTTTAACAAGGCACACCTGTTAATTGAAATGCATTCCAGGTGACTACCTCATGAATCTGGTTGAGAGAATGCCAAGAGTGTGCAAAGCTGTCATCAAGACAAAGGGTGGCTACTTTGAAGAATCTCAAATGTAAAATATATTTTGATTTGTTTAACACTTTTTTGGTTACTACATGATTCCATATGTGTTATTTCATAGTTTTGATGTCGTCACTATTATTCTACAATGTAGAACATAGTAAAAAATAAAGAAAAACCCTGGAATGAGTAGGTGTGTCCAAACTTTTGACTGGTACTGTATATTTAGCCCAGAGCCGTGTGTGTGTGTGTGTGTGTGTGTGTGTGTGTGTGTGTGTGTGTGTGTGTGTGTGTGTGTGTGTGTGTGTGTGTGTGTGTGTGTGTGTGTGTGTGTGTGTGTGTGTGTGTGTGTGTGTGTGTGTGTGTGTGTGTGTGTGTGTGTGTGTGTGTGCGCGCATGTGCTATGCGGGGGGAGGGCCAGGGGGTAGTGTCTTATAAAGCTGGTGCCGTTACCATTCTCTCTGTGAGAAGCAAGGTATCAGCCTTAGCAGGGTATCAGCCATAGAAGAGTATCAGCCATAGCCGTCTCCTTTCCTTCCTTAGTGCCACCACCTGGTTGGAGTTGAGCCCTGTAGACACCATGTCACATACAAGCATGGATCCAACCAAGATGGGTATCGGTCGGTCTGTCGCCGTGCTGACCTCAGGAGGTGATGCCCAAGGTAAGAAGTCTATGTGTGTGTCATCAGAGAGACAGTGTTGGTGTGTGTGTGTGTGTGACTGCGTGCGTCTGTACACATATTTGTGTGTGTGTGTGTGTGTGTACGTGTGCTTCAGTATAAGAAATATTGATGGTGATTGGGAGCATATACAGTCTGTTCTTTATTATGTCAACTTTACTAACCCAGCACCTGTTATTAGGTCAACTTTACTAACCCATCACCTGTTATTATGTCAACTTTACTAACCCAGCACCTGTTATTATGTCAACTTTACTAACCCAGCACCTGTTATTATGTCAACTTTACTAACCCAGCACCTGTTATTATGTCAACTTTACTAACCCAGCACCTGTTATTATGTCAACTTTACTAACCCAGCACCTGCTTTTATGTCAACTTTACTAACCCAGCACCTGTTATTAGGTCAACTTTACTAGCCCAGCACCTGTTATTATGTCAACTTTACTAACCCAGCACCTGTTATTATGTCAACTTTACTAACCCAGCACCTGTTATTATGTCAACTTTACTAACCCAGCACCTGTTATTAGGTCAACTTTACTAACCCAGCACCTGCTTTTATGTCAACTTTACTAACCCAGCACCTGTTATTAGGTCAACTTTACTAACCCAGCACCTGTTATTATGTCAACTTTACTAACCCAGCACCTGCTTTTATGTCAACTTTACTAACCCAGCACCTGTTATTATGTCAACTTTACTAACCCAGCACCTGTTATTAGGTCAACTTTACTAACCCAGCACCTGCTTTTATGTCAACTTTACTAACCCAGCACCTGTTATTAGGTCAACTTTACTAACCCAGCACCTGTTATTAGGTCAACTTTACTAACCCAGCACCTGCTTTTATGTCAACTTTACTAACCCAGCACCTGTTATTAGGTCAACTTTACTAACCCAGCACCTGTTATTATGTCAACTTTACTAACCCAGCACCTGTTATTAGGTCAACTTTACTAACCCAGCACCTGTTATTATGTCAACTTTACTAACCCAGCACCTGCTTTTATGTCAACTTTACTAACCCAGCACCTGTTATTATGTCAACTTTACTAACCCAGCACCTGTTATTAGGTCAACTTTACTAACCCAGCACCTGCTTTTATGTCAACTTTACTAACCCAGCACCTGTTATTATGTCAACTTTACTAACCCAGCACCTGTTATTATGTCAACTTTACTAACCCAGCACCTGTTATTATGTCAACTTTACTAACCCAGCACCTGTTATTATGTCAACTTTACTAACCCAGCACCTGTTATTATGTCAACTTTACTAACCCAGCACCTGTTATTATGTCAACTTTACTAACCCAGCACCTGTTATTATGTCAACTTTACTAACCCAGCACCTGTTATTATGTCAACTTTACTAACCCAGCACCTGCTTTTATGTCAACTTTACTAACCCAGCACCTGTTATTATGTCAACTTTACTAACCCAGCACCTGTTATTATGTCAACTTTACTAACCCAGCACCTGCTTTTATGTCAACTTTACTAACCCAGCACCTGCTTTTATGTCAACTTTACTAACCCAGCACCTGTTATTATGTCAACTTTACTAACCCAGCACCTGCTTTTATGTCAACTTTACTAACCCAGCACCTGTTATTATGTCAACTTTACTAACCCAGCACCTGTTATTAGGTCAACTTTACTAACCCAGCACCTGTTATTATGTCAACTTTACTAACCCAGCACCTGTTATTATGTCAACTTTACTAACCCAGCACCTGTTATTATGTCAACTTTACTAACCCAGCACCTGTTATTATGTCAACTTTACTAACCCAGCACCTGTTATTATGTCAACTTTACTAACCCAGCACCTGTTATTATGTCAACTTTACTAACCCAGCACCTGCTTTTATGTCAACTTTACTAACCCAGCACCTGTTATTATGTCAACTTTACTAACCCAGCACCTGTTATTATGTCAACTTTACTAACCCAGCACCTGCTTTTATGTCAACTTTACTAACCCAGCACCTGCTTTTATGTCAACTTTACTAACCCAGCACCTGTTATTATGTCAACTTTACTAACCCAGCACCTGCTTTTATGTCAACTTTACTAACCCAGCACCTGTTATTATGTCAACTGTACTAACCCAGCACCTGTTATTATGTCAACTTTACTAACCCAGCACCTGTTATTATGTCAACTTTACTAACCCAGCACCTGTTATTATGTCAACTTTACTAGCCCAGCACCTGTTATTATGTCAACTTTACTAACCCAGCACCTGTTATTATGTCAACTTTACTAACCCAGCACCTGTTATTAGGTCAACTTTACTAACCCAGCACCTGTTATTAGGTCAACTTTACTAGCCCAGCACCTGTTATTATGTCAACTTTACTAACCCAGCACCTGTTATTATGTCAACTTTACTAACCCAGCACCTGTTATTATGTCAACTTTACTAACCCAGCACCTGTTATTATGTCAACTTTACTAACCCAGCACCTGTTATTATGTCAACTTTACTAACCCAGCACCTGTTATTATGTCAACTTTACTAACCCAGCACCTGTTATTATGTCAACTTTACTAACCCAGCACCTGTTATTATGTCAACTTTACTAACCCAGCACCTGTTATTATGTCAACTTTACTAACCCAGCACCTGTTATTATGTCAACTTTACTAGCCCAGCACCTGTTATTAGGTCAACTTTACTAACCCAGCACCTGTTATTAGGTCAACTTTACTAACCCAGCACCTGTTATTATGTCAACTTTACTAACCCAGCACCTGTTATTAGGTCAACTTTACTAACCCAGCACCTGTTATTATGTCAACTTTACTAACCCAGCACCTGTTATTATGTCAACTTTACTAACCCAGCACCTGTTATTATGTCAACTGTACTAACCCAGCACCTGTTATTATGTCAACTTTACTAACCCAGCACCTGTTATTATGTCAACTTTACTAACCCAGCACCTGTTATTATGTCAACTTTACTAGCCCAGCACCTGCTTTTATGTCAACTTTACTAACCCAGCACCTGCTTTTATGTCAACTTTACTAACCCAGCACCTGTTATTATGTCAACTTTACTAACCCAGCACCTGCTTTTATGTCAACTTTACTAACCCAGCACCTGTTATTATGTCAACTGTACTAACCCAGCACCTGTTATTATGTCAACTTTACTAACCCAGCACCTGTTATTATGTCAACTTTACTAACCCAGCACCTGTTATTATGTCAACTTTACTAGCCCAGCACCTGTTATTATGTCAACTTTACTAACCCAGCACCTGTTATTATGTCAACTTTACTAACCCAGCACCTGTTATTAGGTCAACTTTACTAACCCAGCACCTGTTATTAGGTCAACTTTACTAGCCCAGCACCTGTTATTATGTCAACTTTACTAACCCAGCACCTGTTATTATGTCAACTTTACTAACCCAGCACCTGTTATTATGTCAACTTTACTAACCCAGCACCTGTTATTATGTCAACTTTACTAACCCAGCACCTGTTATTATGTCAACTTTACTAACCCAGCACCTGTTATTATGTCAACTTTACTAACCCAGCACCTGTTATTATGTCAACTTTACTAACCCAGCACCTGTTATTATGTCAACTTTACTAACCCAGCACCTGTTATTATGTCAACTTTACTAACCCAGCACCTGTTATTATGTCAACTTTACTAGCCCAGCACCTGTTATTAGGTCAACTTTACTAACCCAGCACCTGTTATTAGGTCAACTTTACTAACCCAGCACCTGTTATTATGTCAACTTTACTAACCCAGCACCTGTTATTAGGTCAACTTTACTAACCCAGCACCTGTTATTATGTCAACTTTACTAACCCAGCACCTGTTATTATGTCAACTTTACTAACCCAGCACCTGTTATTATGTCAACTTTACTAACCCAGCACCTGCTTTTATGTCAACTTTACTAACCCAGCACCTGTTATTATGTCAACTTTACTAACCCAGCACCTGTTATTAGGTCAACTTTACTAACCCAGCACCTGCTTTTATGTCAACTTTACTAACCCAGCACCTGTTATTAGGTCAACTTTACTAACCCAGCACCTGTTATTATGTCAACTTTACTAACCCAGCACCTGTTATTATGTCAACTTTACTAACCCAGCACCTGCTTTTATGTCAACTTTACTAACCCAGCACCTGTTATTAGGTCAACTTTACTAACCCAGCACCTGTTATTAGGTCAACTTTACTAACCCAGCACCTGTTATTATGTCAACTTTACTAACCCAGCACCTGTTATTAGGTCAACTTTACTAACCCAGCACCTGTTATTATGTCAACTTTACTAACCCAGCACCTGCTTTTATGTCAACTTTACTAACCCAGCACCTGTTATTATGTCAACTTTACTAACCCAGCACCTGTTATTATGTCAACTTTACTAACCCAGCACCTGCTTTTATGTCAACTTTACTAACCCAGCACCTGTTATTAGGTCAACTTTACTAACCCATCACCTGTTATTATGTCAACTTTACTAACCCAGCACCTGTTATTAGGTGAACTTTACTAACCCAGCACCTGTTATTATGTCAACTCTACTAACCCAGCACCTGTTATTATGTCAACTTTACTAACCCAGCACCTGTTATTATGTCAACTTTACTAACCCAGCACCTGCTTTTATGTCAACTTTACTAACCCAGCACCTGTTATTATGTCAACTTTACTAACCCAGCACCTGTTATTATGTCAACTTTACTAACCCAGCACCTGTTATTAGGTCAACTTTACTAACCCAGCACCTGTTATTATGTCAACTTTACTAACCCAGCACCTGTTATTAGGTCAACTTTACTAACCCAGCACCTGTTATTAGGTCAACTTTACTAACCCAGCACCTGTTATTAGGTCAACTTTACTAACCCAGCACCTGAGTGTACAAACATTAAGGACACCTTCCTAATATTGAGTTGCACCCCCTTTTTCCCTCTGAACAGCCTCAATTTGTTGGGGCATGGACCATTCTTGATACACACGGGATACTGTTGAGCATGAAAAACCCAGCAGCGTTGCAGTTCTTGACACAAACCAGTGCACCTGGCACCTACTACCATACCCCGTTCAAAGGCACTTAAATATTTTGTCTTGGCACACATACACAATCCATGTCTCCTGAGTGACGCAGCAGTCTAAGGCACTGCATCTCAGTGCTATAGGCATCACTACAAACACCCTGGTCCGATAGGTCCCATAGGGCAATGCACAATTGGCCCAGCGTCGTCCGGGTTTGGCCGGTGTAGCCCGTCATTGTAAATAAGAATTTCTTCTTATCTGACTTGCCTAGTTAAATAAAAGTTTAATATTTATATATTTTTTTAAATGTCTCAATTGTCTCGAGGCTTAAAAATCATCAAACCTTCATTTACAATGATTGAAGTGGATTTAGCTAATGCCATCAATAAGGGATCATAAATTTCACCTGGATTCACCTGGTCATTCTATGTCATGGAAAGAGCAGGTGTTCATAATGTTTTATACACACAGTGTACAAAACATTTTGCAGTTAAATAACTTTTGCGGTTAAATTCCCATGTACCGAATAAAAAATACAAGTTAAATGAGTTTTCTTTTGCATTTTCAACTGTGCTGATGGTTTTGTCACAAAAACTATTGCGTTATCTAGCAAATGTGATCACTCTGGTCTTGGTACATGCGCTCTAGCCAACAGCTGGCAGAGACAGTGGGGGGAGGTTACCTACATTATGACATTATTAGGGATAAGGGATATTATTTGTATTTGTCAAACGGCAGCCAAGCATCGATCATCATGTCACCAGAATATTATATATTTATTGGAAAGGACCATCAAGTTCATCACGTGCACTTTCACCACCCTGTGAAGTTCATCACGTGCACTTTCACCACCATGTGAAGTTCATCACAATTGATTTAATCTGTAGGCTAATAAACTGTATGGTTTCCACTTTCACCACCATGTGAAGTTCATCACAATTTATTTAATCTGTAGGCTAATAAACTGTATGGTTTCCACTTTCACCACCATGTGAAGTTCATCACAATTTATTTAATCTGTAGGCTAATAAACTGTATGGTTTCCACTTTCACCACCATGTGAAGTTCATCACAATTGATTTAATCTGTAGACGAATAAACTGCATGCGTTCCCCGAGTCGTAGTGGGAGGACCACACAAAATATCATTGCGTGACTCTAAGTTTACTTCAATATGATGGTAATTATATCAATATTTGAGTGTTAAAAGCTTTTTCTCCCTCCATTTCTTGAATAATTAATTTTACAGACACAAAATGATCCCATCATGTCCAACACACAAATGCTCTGTCGGCATTTATAAAATTCTACCGAAATGTCCTGTTTCCATCACGGATGTTGTTGTTTTTTGCTGTTGTACATGTTATGACTTTACACATCCCGTCAGTCGAGGATGCCTGGTCATTCTTTAAAAGTAATTTCCTCACCATCTTAGATAAGCATGCTCTGTTCAAAAAATGCAGAACTAAGAACAGATATAGCCCTTGGTTCACTCCAGACCTGACTGCCCTTGACCAGCACAAAAACATCCTGTGGCGGATTGCAATAGCATCGAATAGTCCCCACGATATGCAACTGTTCAGGGAAGTCAGGAACCAATACACACAGTCAGTCAGGAAAGTAAAGGCTAGCTTTTTCAAGCAGAAATTCGCATCCTGTAGCTCTAACTCCAAAAAGTTTTGGGACACTGTAAAGTCCATGGAGAACAAGAGCACCTCCTCCCAGCTGCCCACTGCACTGAGGCTAGGTAACACGGTCACCACTGTTAAATCCATGATAATCGAAAATTTCAATAAGCATTTCTCAACGGCTGGCCATGCCTTCCTCCTGGCTACTCCAAACTCGGCCAACAGCTCCGCCTCCCCCGCAGCTACTCGCCCAAGCCTCCCCAGCTTCACCCAAATCCAGACAGCAGATGTTCTGAAAGAGCTGAAAGAGCTGCAAAACCTGGACCCGTACAAATCAGCTGGGCTAGACAATCTGGACCCTCTCTTTCTAAAACTATCCGCTGCCATTGTTGCAACCCCTATTACCAGCCTGTTCAACCTCTTTTTTGTATCGTCCGTGATCCCTATAGATTGGAAAGCTGCCGCGGTCATCCCCCTCTTCAAAGGGGGTGACACCCTAGACCCAAACTGTAACAGACATATATCCATCCTGCCCTGCCTATCTAAAGTCTTCGAAAGCCAAGTTAATAAACAGATCACTGACCATTTCGAATCCCAACGTACCTTCTCCGCTGTGCAATCCGGCTTCCGAGCCGGTCACGGGTGCACCTCAGCCACGCTCAAGGTACTAAACGATATCATAACCGCCATCGATAAAAGACAGTACTGTGCAGCCGTCTTCATCGACCTGGCCAAGGCTTTCGACTCTGTCAATCACCGTATTCTTATCGGCAGACTCAATAGCCTTGCAGAAAGAGTTCAGTGTGTCAAATCAGAAGGCATGTTGTCCGGACCTCTGGCAGTCTCTATGGGGGTACCACAGGGTTCAATTCTCGGGCCGACTCTTTTCTCTGTATATATCAATGATGTCGCTCTTGCTGCTGGCGATTCCCTGATCCACCTCTACGCAGACGGCACCTTTCTGCATACTTCTGGCCCTTCCTTGGACACTGTGCTAACTAACCTCCAAACGAGCTTCAATGCTATACAACACTCCTTCCGTGGCCTCCAACTGCTCTTAAACGCTAGTAAAACCAAATGCATGCTTTTCAACCGTTCGCTGCCCGCACCCGCCCGCCCGACTAGCATCACCACCCTGGATGGTTCCGACCTAGAATATGTGGACAACTATAAATACCTAGGTGTCTGGCTAGACTGTAAACTCTCCTTCCAGACTCATATTAAACATCTCCAATCCAAAATCAAATCTAGAATCGGCTTTCTATTTCGCAACAAAGCCTCCTTCACTCACGCCGCCAAACTTACCCTTGTAAAACTGACTATCCTACCGATCCTCGACTTCGGCGATGTCATCTACAAAATAGCTTCCAATACTCTACTCAGCAAACTGGATGCAGTCTATCACAGTGCCATCCATTTTGTTACCAAATCACCTTATACCACCCACCACTGCGACCTGTATGCTCTAGTCGGCTGGCCCTCGCTACATATTCGTCGCCAGACCCACTGGCTCCAGGTCATCTATAAGTCTATGCTAGGTAAAGCTCCGCCTTATCTCAGTTCACTGGTCACGATAACAACACCCACCCGTAGCACACGTTCCAGCAGGTATATCTTACTGATCATCCCCAAAGCCAACACCTCATTTGGCCGCCTTTCCTTCCAGTTCTCTGCTGCCAGTGACTGGAACAAATTGCAAAAATCGCTGAAGTTGGAGACTTTTATTTCCCTCACCAACTTTAAACATCAACTATCTGAGCAGCTAACCGATCGCTGCAGCTGTACATAGTCCATCTGTAAATAGCCCACCCAATCTACCTACCTCATCCCCATACTGTTTTTATTTTATTTTATTTTATGCTCTTTTGCACACCAGTATCTCCACTTGCACATCATCATCTGCTCATTTATCACTCCAGTGTTAATCTGCTAAATTGTAATTATTCGCTCCTATGGCCTATTTGTTGCCTACCTCCTCATGCCTTTTGCACACACTGTATATAGACTTTCTTTTTCCTACTGTGTCATTGAGTTGTTTATTGTGTTATTGGCTTGTTTATTGTTGACTCCATGTGCTGTGTTGTTGTCTGTGTCACACTGCTTTGCTTTATCTTGGCCAGGTCGCAAATGCAAATGAGAACTTGTTCTCAACTAGCCTACCTGGTTAAATAAATGTGAAATAAATAAAAATAATAATAAAAAACACACATAAAAACTGTGGATGGAAATGTGGTTACTAATACATATTCCAATAGTCATCCTCTGGATACTGTAGAGAGAGAGAGATAGGCCTACATTTGGGCCTCTTGACGGGGTAAGGGCTGACTGGTCCTCGGGGCATTGTCTTGGGCCATTTGCCATGCGGCTGGAGGTGACAGAGAGCACATCATTTAGGTCCGAGCCTACACTAGCATTATTCTCTGATGTTGACTGTGAACACCTCCAGCTCTCCCGGTTGAACTGACACAGTGTTAAAGGAGTTTATATCAAACTCAACACCCTGAGTTGAATTAAGAGTTAGGGTTGGAGTTATTCTGTCTGAAGGGCTTCCAAAGCACGCTTAAGGCAGACAAAAAACTGTGAGGACAACGGAGATCAGCTATGCCAGTCAGATGCTGGAGTGGCTTGTCTTCTTGGTCACTTAGTCCCAGGAGCCAGTTGTCAGTTGCAGATGGATGTCTTTGGCTTTTGGCTTTTGGCTTTTACCTTCACTATGGAGGGCAGGGAGGAGGACGTGATAAGTACAGTATGATAGCTATCCTGTACCCTTAGAGCCATGGGACTTTGGGATGTGTAGGTTGACATCCCATACAAATAACCACACTTCTTGGCCATGATTTCACGCCCAGTCATCAGCTAGCATGTAAACAAAGATTTTTTATACACTTAATCTCGGTTAACTGTGATTTGTTCAGATGCTCTATGTCCACAAGAGATTATTATACAGTAGACTGCATCTTCTCCTAGCAGAGTTGCAGAATAATATGTCAATTTATTCTTTACACAACAGTGAACAGATATCCTGGTAATATCCTACGTCACTCTCTTCTTTCACTTGGTCCCTGAACAGCCAGGAAGTGGTATACATTACAGTATGTCTATAGTATGTCTATAAAAATGTGTATCTAGTATGATGACTGATGTTAATATTGCTGACTTGTATCATTACTAGATGATCCCAATTACAGGGATTCCAAATGTGCCCCCTAACCTTTTCCTTTGAGTCACTGTTATCTCCCGCCTGTTCCTCCTCTGTCTTCCCCTCCGTCTCCCCCTTGTGACCCTCTGTCCCCAAAAAAATGTGGGTCTAATTTTAGACCCTCTGACCTTTTTGTGGAATGTCATGGTATGGAGGCTTTCTTCAACAGCTGCTCTGTTGAAACTAGAGACCGTCCTGTCCATGTTTGTGTATGGAGCAACTACAACACACATAGACGCAAGGGTGTGCACACACACACACCGTGGCCTTTACAGTGTTCTGAACATGGAGGGAATATAGAGTAGAGTCAGACAGATCTGTTTACAGACATGACACCCTCTCTATTCTCACTCTGAAAATATGTGCAGGAGCCATTTTGAATGTTATAGCCAAAACACTCTGAACCCAAAACACAAATGTCAAGGGTCTTGATACCCATATGTCCATGCTTGATACACATGACATCTATGTCTATAAAGCATTGACATATGGGTATCAAGTCACTCTGGAGCTATAAAAGTCATTTTAATGTGTTTAATCATGTGTCATGAATCTCCTGACAGTGGATCAAAGGACCCATCAGCTAGGCAGATGTTTGAAGATAGCCAGGGGGGGGGGCTGTGCCAGTCTTGACACCTTAACACTGGGTTGTAAATTTAGAGAGAACTTTCTCTTCCTTGCCCTGCAGTATTGGAAGACTGAAACGCTCTTTGTTACAGAGAGACTTTTGCCGCCAAAACCTTTTTTTCCAAGAGAATGAACAATATTCATAAGATAGGAATGTTAAGAATGGTCCTGGGTGGTCATAAGAATAATCCTGTCACATTGTTTATTATTTTGTGATGTCATTAAGGATGGTGTAACACAGTAACTGTAAGTTAGGAAGGACACACATTCTGTCTGTCAAGTTTACATCTAAAGGTTGTATAAAATATATGATTACATATGAGAATACTTTTGTGAAGATAGCAATGTGGTTTTAGCCTTCTAAATGAGATAATTGTTTTTCATATAAACTTGTGCCCAGTCAGTAACCGCTACCCTAATGAAGTCAGAAGAGCGTGTCAGTGTGATGGAACCGCCTTTCCGACCAGAGTGCTTAAAATTACAGAATTAACATGTCAGACCAGCCTGACGGACAGTGTGAGCTGAACATTACAAAATGGTTTAAACTCTACAGACCAGTCTGACAGACAGCGTGAGCTGAACGTTGTGAAATGGTGTAAACGCTACAGACCAGCCTGACGGACAGCGTGAGCTGAACGTTATGAAATGGTTTAAACTCTACAGACCAGCCTGACAGACAGCGTGAGCTGAATGTTACAAAATGTTTTCAACTCTACCGACCAGCCGACGTACAGCGTGAGCTGAACGTTTCAAATGGTTAAAACTACATTACCAGACAGCGTGGAGCAGTGGCTACACATTGGCTAAAATGGTGAGACCTGTACATTGTCGGGTTACTACTGGCGTGTATAGTGATTGGCAGCTGAACCCTGAATAATCAACCATTGATACCAAAAGACATGAGACGTTAGTCAACATGTTGAAATGGTGAGAAGCTCTGAAGCTCTCAACACTAGAAGAGAAGATAACCTCACCTACGAGACCAGAAACATTCACAGTCTGCAGCTGTGCATGTTAAAGAGGTCCTATAGCTTTGAATAAAGACACAAGGTGGGAAGGAGAATCCCCTCAAACAACCTGAAGTAGCTGTTCTACCAAACACTCCACAACCAGGGAAGCTCTACAAAGGACATTGTGACCTCTGGTGGACAAACCAGAGCCTTACAGACATTGATAACTTCACCATAGGAGTCATCGAGTTCAACAGAGATTTAACAACGATCAAGGGTAGCTACGAATAAATATATATATAGCATTTCTAATACGAATGAGCGGTGGTTAGGGTGCTAATCCAAGTGTTGTCTCTCTCTCCCTCCCTTTACTTACCCCTCCCTCTCCATATGTGTAACAAGCATACCTCTTTTTTTTTTCTTTTTTTTTCTCCCCAATTTCGTGGTATCCAATTGGTAGTAGTTAGAGTCTTGTCTCATCACTGCAACTCCCGTACGGACTCGGGGGAGGCGAAGGTCGAGAGCCATGCATCCTCCGAAACACAACCCAACCAAGCCGCATTGCTTCTTGACACAATGCACATCCAACTCGGAAGCCAGCCGCACCAATGTGTTGTAGGAAACACCGTACACCTGGCGACCTGGTCAGTGTGCACTGCGCCCAGCCCGCCACAGGAGTCGCTAGTGCGCGACGAGACGAGACAAGGATATCCCTGCTGGCCAAACCCTCCTTAACCCGGACGACGCTGGGCCAATTGTGCGCCGCCCCATGGGCCTCCCGGTCGCGGCCGGCTGCGACAGATCCAGAGTCTCTGGTGGCACAGCTAGCACTGCGATGCAGTGCCTTAGACCACTGCGCCATCCGGGATGCCCTGTCATACCTTGTCAGTCCACTAGGGACATTTATCTCATGTAAGTGTGTATGTCTATTCTGTGTCATTATTGAGTTAGTTAATTAATAAATTATTAAATCAATTTGTGTAGTACTGAATATTCAGAAGGGCTAGTGTTCTTGCGGATCCAAGGATTATGCGACGTTCAGAATGAGACTGATGAGGTAATCATTCATAATTGACTGTTATTGAGGGAAGAGATATCTGTATATCTTTAGAGTTTAAGTTGGGAAATAGTAACTCGTTAAACAACTTTTCCCGTGGTGCCCCAAATTCCTAATGAATTAATTGTTACGTGATTAATTTAATCAAGTAACAATTAAATGTAGTTCATTTATAAAATAAATAACAGTTATCAGATTAATGATAGTCACGTCACAACAGATGACAACCCTGAATCCAAACGTAATCTTGATTGTAAACTTGATTAAGTATTAATGTTAGCATTGGTGAAACGAGTTGTTTTACGCCATAACTACTGTTCTGCCAATGTGAGCTGTGTGTGTGTGTGTGTGTGTGTGTGTGTGTGTGTGTGTGTGTGTGTGTGTGTGTGTGTGTGTGTGTGTGTGTGTGTGTGTGTGTGTGTGTGTGTGTGTGTGTGTGTCACTGTGAACTTTGACAAGCTATTCTTTTTTGTGCAGTGCATTGACCCTCAGGGCAACGCTTTACTGGAAGGTGTAAGGGCTTTATAACTTGTTATATGCATATACGAGCCTTCAGTCAGTCCTGAAAACCCCATGTTTGTCTGTCTGTGTCTCTCAGGTATGAACGCGGCTGTGAGGGCCACAGTCAGAGTTGGTCTCTACACTGGAGCCAAAGTCTACTTTGTTCATGAGGTAAAGACATGCAGTAGAATAGAATACAATCACAATCACAGTTCTGTGATTCAAGTTTATACACTTGATAATGTGTTGTCTATCATTGCTGATCACCCAAAGTATAGTGTCTTCTACTATTAATTCATTCCTGATCTGACTGAAGGTTTAAGAAATTCACAGCCCAAAAATAGATTATATCACATACCACATAGAGAGCAAAGTTGTGTCGCTGCAGTAGCATGCTGTTGTCTCCCATCTCAGAAGGCAGTGTTCCTCGTGTGTGGGTGAAACCACGTTGAAGATAATAGTTTGTATTTGTGTTGATGATGTGTGTCTCCAGGGTTACCAGGGTCTGGTGGACGGAGGAGACAACATCAAACTGGCCACATGGGAGAGTGTGTCCATGATGCTGCAACTGGTGAGTCCTGTTATCAGACTCTCACAACCACTGATGCCAATACAGGAGTCAGGACACAACTGTCATAAACTGCCACTGTCTAGAGAGGGTATTACAGGCCCATAAACTGCCACTGTCTAGAGAGGGTATTACAGGCCCATAAACTGCCACTGTCTAGAGAGGGTATTACAGTAAATGAATGACAAGAAACCAAGAGTTCTGCTTTGTTTGAATATTAGAGACAGATACAGACTCACAACCAAGAGTGTTCATAGATGGTGATGATGATGACGATGATGCCTACTGTAACTAAGAGAGAACAGGGGTCGGCTCCAGTAACACAAACTGACCTCTGCGCACACAGAGTATTTGGATTGAGTCGGGACCTGGCCAGGTGCCATGGGAAGATCAAAGCAGGGTGTGATTACAGAGCTGCTCTTTCCTGATAGCCTGACATATTCTCAGTAACAGAAGACAGTGTTCAAACCGACCTAATGTTGAGGGCAGGACGAGATGCAAGATTCACACGCATCACTGAATAGCGTATAATGACATATTAAGAAAAATCCTTGATGTTTCGGCCATTGGGCCTTCACTGTAGTATGTACAAATAACTGTAGTATAATTACTGTAGTAAAAGAAAACTTGTAATACTATATTAATTAATGTCGAGTTTTGCAGACTGTACTATACTGCAGTATTTCATGTAGTGTTTTGCAGACTGTACTATACTGCAGTATTTTATGTAGTTTTTTGCAGACTGTACTATACTGCAGTATTTTATGTAGTGTTTTGCAGACTGTACTATACCATAGTATTTACTGTAGTTTTTTGCAGACTGTACTATACCATAGTATTTTATGTAGTTTTTTGCAGACTGTACTATACCATAGTATTTTATGTAGTGTTTTGCAGACTGTACTATACCATAGTATTTTATGTAGTGTTTTGCAGACTGTACTATACCATAGTATTTTATGTAGTGTTTTGCAGACTGTACTATACCATAGTATTTTATGTAGTGTTTTGCAGACTGTATTATACCATAGTATTTTATGTCGTGTTTTGCAGACTGTACTATACCATAGTATTTTATGTAGTGTTTTGCAGACTGTACTATACCATAGTATTTTATGTAGTGTTTTGCAGACTGTACTATACCATAGTATTTGCTGTAGTGTTTTTGAGGACATTACTGTAGTATTTACTGTAGTGTTTTGGTTTTGTTATATTTGACATAGAAGTGGTGGCTTCCTCCTTCAGGAAACCTACTGGAGAAATACTAAAAGAACACGTTTTCTTTAGCTAGCAGGCAGGCAGGCAGGCAGGCAGGCAGGCAGGCGGGCAGGCAGGCGGGCAGTTCAGGGCTTCTGCTCTTTTCTATAACCTGTAGGAACACAAAATATTGTCTATACTTGCCATGTAGGTTTCTCACTTATGCGTGACAGATTGCTATATGGGGGAGGGGAATTTGCAGGGTATATACAAATTAAATACTGTAGTATTTACTATAGTTTAAAAGTGTAGTGTTTTTACAAATAATACTTTAGTATTTACTATAGTTTAAAAAGTGTAGTGTTTTTACATATAATACTTTAGTATTTACTATAGTATTCTACAGTATTGCACCAGTCTGAGGGACTTTGTCTTTCTTCTGATTCAATGAGTGTCTCTCTACCAGGGGGGCACGGTCATCGGCAGTGCCCGCTGCATGGACTTCAGAGCCAGGGAGGGCCGCATGAAGGCTGCCCTGAACTTGGTCAAGCTGGGTATCACCAACCTGTGTGTGATCGGGGGTGACGGTAGTCTAACCGGAGCTAACCAGTTCAGGACGGAGTGGTCCACTCTGCTGGTCGACCTGGTCAAAGCCGGTAAGGCTGACAAACCCCACGGGGACCATGGAAAACACCTAAGAACTGGGAAGGGTCACAATAAAATCTACGTCCACATGGAAACACTTCATTGAAATTGGATAGTTCATTGAAATTGGATAGTTCATTGAAATTGGATAGTTCATTGAAATTGGATAGTTCATTGAAAGTACAAAATGCTTCTTTATTATTAAGACCCAATGCAGGGTTTATTTAGTTAACCACTGATGCAGTTTCAGCATTCTTTGTCATTTATTTTTACCATAAAACAATTTGAGCGATCCCAGATACACCAGATAGCCTGGCTACATTGGTGGAATTGCTGTTGAATATAACTGACAGAAGTGTGGGACTTCTCTGTCTCCAGGTAAGATCAGTGATGACGAGGCCAAGACGTCGTCCCACCTCAACATAGTTGGCATGGTGGGTTCTATCGACAATGACTTCTGTGGCACAGACATGACCATCGGGACAGACTCCGCCCTCCACCGCATCATAGAGGTGGTGGATGCCATCACCACGACCGCACAGAGGTGAGGAGAGGAGAGGTCATCGCTGTCACACGTTTGCAGCCGTGCGCTCATGCATACAGACGCCCGCACACACTGTTTCTGTTGTCTCTTTGGCACCTGGTTTATAACAAAGAGGTTTCCTCTGTTGTTCTCTTCAGTCACCAGAGGACCTTTATCCTGGAGGTGATGGGTAGACACTGTGGCTACCTGGCCCTGGTGACTGCTCTGGCTTGCGGTGCTGACTGGGTGTTCATCCCAGAGATGCCCCCAGATGAGGGATGGGAGGGGCATCTGTGCAGAAGACTGTCTGATGTATGTTTACAATCACAGACAGACTGACACTAGCCTTCTGGACAGGATTCTCCTCTTCTCTTCTCTACTCTTCTTCTCTTCTCTACTCTTCTCATCTTCTCCTCTTCTCTACGCTTCTTCTCTTCTCCTCTTCTCCTATTCTCTACTCTTCTTCTCTTCTCCTCTTCTCCTATTCTCTACTCTTCTTCTCTTCTCCTCTTCTCTACGCTTCTTCTCTTCTCCTCTTCTCCTATTCTCTACTCTTCTTCTCTTCTCCTCTTCTCCTATTCTCTACTCTTCTTCTCTTCTCCTCTTCTCCTATTCTCTACTCTTCTTCTCTTCTCCTCTTCTCCTATTCTCTACTCTTCTTCTCTTCTCCTATTCTCTACTCTTCTTCTCTTCTCCTCTTCTCCTCTTCTCCTCTTCTCCTATTCTCTACTCTTCTTCTCTTCTCCTCTTCTCCTATTCTCTACTCTTCTTCTCTTCTCCTATTCTCTACTCTTCTTCTCTTCTCCTCTTCTCCTCTTCTCCTCTTCTCCTATTCTCTACTCTTCTTCTCTTCTCCTCTTCTCCTATTCTCTACTATTCTTCTCTTCTCCTCTTCTCCTATTCTCTACTATTCTTCTCTTCTCCTCTTCTCCTATTCTCTACTATTCTTCTCTTCTCCTCTTCTCCTATTCTCTACTATTCTTCTCTTCTCCTCTTCTCTCCTCTTCTCTTCTCATCTTCTTCTCCTCTTCTCTACTCTTCTTCTCTTCTCCACTTCTCCTATTCTCTACTATTCTTCTATTCTTCTCTTCTCCTCTTCTCCTCTTCTCCTATTCTCTACTATTCTTCTCTTCTCCTCTTCTCTCCTCTTCTTCTACTCTTCTCCTCTTCTCCTATTCTCTACTCTTCTTCTCTTCTCCTCTTCTCCTATTCTCTACTATTCTTCACTTCTCCTCTTCTCACCTCTTCTCTCCTCTTCTTCTACTCTTCTCCTCTTCTCCTATTCTCTACTCTTCTTCTCTTCTCCTCTTCTCCTATTCTCTACTATTCTTCACTTCTCCTCTTCTCTCCTCTTCTTATCCTCTTCTCCTCTTCTTCTCCTCTTCTCTCCTCTTCTTATCCTCTTCTCCTCTTCTCTACTCTTCTCTCCTCTTCTTCTCCTCTTCTCTACTCTTCTTCGCTTCTTCTTCTTCTCTTCTTCTCCTCTTCTTCTTCTCCTCTTCTTCTTCTCCTCTTATTCTCTTATTTTCTATTTTCTTCTCCATATTGAAGTACTTTTTAAATACAACACATTACACCACAATCTTTCATTCCAGTTATCTGTTTCCACCCTTGGTACCTAATCACCAAGCTGACGTCTTGTGTCTCTGACAGCAAAGGGCCAGAGGATGTCGTCTGAATGTGATCATTGTGGCAGAGGGAGCTATGGGCAGAGATGGAAAACCCATCGGCTCTGAAGACATCAAGAAGGTCAGCAAGCTCTCCCTCATATTACTGTACCTAGCAGTTCAAAACCATTTGCTTGTTTGTTAAGACCTCTTTTAGAGTAGTCTCGTCCATTTCCCAAATATTACCTCAGAGTTAAAGCACTAATATTCTACTGCGTTATCTACCAGGGTTTGAATAAGGTTAAACTGTCAGTTGCTAGCAGCTCTCTGTGTGTTCACGTTTGTAGTTGGTGGAGAAGAATTTGGGCTTTGACACCCGTACCACTGTCCTGGGACACGTGCAGAGAGGCGGTACCCCCTCCGCCTTCGACAGAATCCTGGTAGGGTCTCTGTCTCTCTTTCTCTATTTCACCCTGTCTCTTTCACCCTCTCTCTCTCTCTCTCTCTCTCTCTTTCTCTCTCTTTATGCGTATGAGCAAAAGCATGTCTGACTGTGTAATGTGATGTGCATGTGCGTGTAATGGTGTGTAAGTGTGTGTGTGTGTTCTTCCCAATCCCCATTGCAGCAGGATTTGTGTGGAGGCTCTGTTGGTGTGTGTGTGTCTCTCTAACCCTGGTGTGTTGTGATTGTGTCTGACTGTGGTATCTCTCCAACGACGGTGTGTTGTGATTGTGTCTGACTGTGGTGTCTCTCTAACGACGGTGTGTTGTGATTGTGTCTGACTGTGGTGTCGCTCTAACGACGGTGTGTTGTGATTGTGTCTGACTGTGGTGTCTCTCTAACCCTGGTGTGTTGTGATTGTGTCTGACTGTGGTGTCTCTCTAACGACGGTGTGTTGTGATTGTGTCTGACTGTGGTGTCTCTCTAACGACGGTGTGTTGTGATTGTGTCTGACTGTGGTGTCGCTCTAACGACGGTGTGTTGTGATTGTGTCTGACTGTGGTGTCTCTCTAACCCTGGTGTGTTGTGATTGTGTCTGACTGTGGTGTCTCTCTAATCCTGGTGTGTTGTGATTGTGTCTGACTGTGGTGTCTCTCTAACGACGGTGTGTTGTGATTGTGTCTGACTGTGGTGTCTCTCTAATCCTGGTGTGTTGTGATTGTGTCTGACTGTGGTGTCTCTCTAACGACGGTGTGTTGTGGTTGTGTCTGACTGTGGTGTCTCTCTAACCCTGGTGTGTTGTGATTGTGTCTGACTGTGGTGTCTCTCTAATCCTGGTGTGTTGTGATTGTGTCTGACTGTGGTGTCTCTCTAACGACGGTGTGTTGTGATTGTGTCTGACTGTGGTGTCGCTCTAACGACGGTGTGTTGTGATTGTGTCTGACTGTGGTGTCTCTCTAACCCTGGTGTGTTGTGATTGTGTCTGACTGTGGTGTCTCTCTAACCCTGGTGTGTTGTGATTGTGTCTGACTGTGGTGTCTCTCTAACCCTGGTGTGTTGTGATTGTGTCTGACTGTGGTGTCGCTCTAACGACGGTGTGTTGTGATTGTGTCTGACTGTGGTGTCGCTCTAACCCTGGTGTGTTGTGATTGTGTCTGACTGTGGTGTCGCTCTAACGACGGTGTGTTGTGATTGTGTCTGACTGTGGTGTCTCTCCAACGACGGTGTGTTGTGATTGTGTCTGACTGTGGTGTCTCTCTAACCCTGGTGTGTTGTGATTGTGTCTGACTGTGGTGTCTCTCTAACGACGGTGTGTTGTGATTGTGTCTGACTGTGGTGTCGCTCTAACGACGGTGTGTTGTGATTGTGTCTGACTGTGGTGTCTCTCTAACCCTGGTGTGTTGTGATTGTGTCTGACTGTGGTGTCTCTCTAACCCTGGTGTGTTGTGATTGTGTCTGACTGTGGTGTCTCTCTAACGACGGTGTGTTGTGATTGTGTCTGACTGTGGTGTCGCTCTAACCCTGGTGTGTTGTGATTGTGTCTGACTGTGGTGTCGCTCTAACGACGGTGTGTTGTGATTGTGTCTGACTGTGGTGTCTCTCTAACGACGGTGTGTTGTGATTGTGTCTGACTGTGGTGTCTCTCTAACCCTGGTGTGTTGTGATTGTGTCTGACTGTGGTGTCTCTCTAACCCTGGTGTGTTGTGATTGTGTCTGACTGTGGTGTCGCTCTAACGACGGTGTGTTGTGATTGTGTCTGACTGTGGTGTCTCTCTAACCCTGGTGTGTTGTGATTGTGTCTGACTGTGGTGTCTCTCTAACCCTGGTGTGTTGTGATTGTGTCTGACTGTGGTGTCGCTCTAACGACGGTGTGTTGTGATTGTGTCTGACTGTGGTGTCTCTCTAACCCTGGTGTGTTGTGATTGTGTCTGACTGTGGTGTCGCTCTAACGACGGTGTGTTGTGATTGTGTCTGACTGTGGTGTCGCTCTAACCCTGGTGTGTTGTGATTGTGTCTGACTGTGGTGTCTCTCTAACCCTGGTGTGTTGTGATTGTGTCTGACTGTGGTGTCTCTCTAACCCTGGTGTGTTGTGATTGTGTCTGACTGTGGTGTCTCTCTAACCCTGGTGTGTTGTGATTGTGTCTGACTGTGGTGTCTCTCTAACCCTGGTGTGTTGTGATTGTGTCTGACTGTGGTGTCTCTCTAACGACGGTGTGTTGTGGTTGTGTCTGACTGTGGTGTCTCTCTAACCCTGGTGTGTTGTGGTTGTGTCTGACTGTGGTGTCTCTCTAACCCTGGTGTGTTGTGATTGTGTCTGACTGTGGTGTCGCTCTAACGACGGTGTGTTGTGATTGTGTCTGACTGTGGTGTCTCTCTAACGACGGTGTGTTGTGGTTGTGTCTGACTGTGGTGTCTCTCTAACCCTGGTGTGTTGTGATTGTGTCTGACTGTGGTGTCTCTCTAATCCTGGTGTGTTGTGATTGTGTCTGACTGTGGTGTCTCTCTAACGACGGTGTGTTGTGATTGTGTCTGACTGTGGTGTCTCTCTAACGACGGTGTGTTGTGATTGTGTCTGACTGTGGTGTCGCTCTAACGACGGTGTGTTGTGATTGTGTCTGACTGTGGTGTCGCTCTAACCCTGGTGTGTTGTGATTGTGTCTGACTGTGGTGTCGCTCTAACGACGGTGTGTTGTGATTGTGTCTGACTGTGGTGTCTCTCTAACCCTGGTGTGTTGTGATTGTGTCTGACTGTGGTGTCGCTCTAACGACGGTGTGTTGTGATTGTGTCTGACTGTGGTGTCGCTCTAACCCTGGTGTGTTGTGATTGTGTCTGACTGTGGTGTCGCTCTAACGACGGTGTGTTGTGATTGTGTCTGACTGTGGTGTCGCTCTAACCCTGGTGTGTTGTGATTGTGTCTGACTGTGGTGTCGCTCTAACGACGGTGTGTTGTGATTGTGTCTGACTGTGGTGTCTCTCCAACGACGGTGTGTTGTGATTGTGTCTGACTGTGGTGTCTCTCTAACGACGGTGTGTTGTGATTGTGTCTGACTGTGGTGTCGCTCTAACGACGGTGTGTTGTGATTGTGTCTGACTGTGGTGTCTCTCTAACGACGGTGTGTTGTGATTGTGTCTGACTGTGGTGTCTCTCTAACCCTGGTGTGTTGTGATTGTGTCTGACTGTGGTGTCTCTCTAACCCTGGTGTGTTGTGATTGTGTCTGACTGTGGTGTCTCTCTAACCCTGGTGTGTTGTGATTGTGTCTGACTGTGGTGTCTCTCTAACCCTGGTGTGTTGTGATTGTGTCTGACTGTGGTGTCTCTCTAATCCTGGTGTGTTGTGATTGTGTCTGACTGTGGTGTCTCTCTAACCCTGGTGTGTTGTGATTGTGTCTGACTGTGGTGTCTCTCTAACCCTGGTGTGTTGTGATTGTGTCTGACTGTGGTGTCTCTCTAACCCTGGTGTGTTGTGATTGTGTCTGACTGTGGTGTCTCTCTAATCCTGGTGTGTTGTGATTGTGTCTGACTGTGGTGTCTCTCTAACCCTGGTGTGTTGTGATTGTGTCTGACTGTGGTGTCTCTCTAACCCTGGTGTGTTGTGATTGTGTCTGACTGTGGTGTCTCTCTAACCCTGGTGTGTTGTGATTGTGTCTGACTGTGGTGTCTCTCTAACGACGGTGTGTTGTGATTGTGTCTGACTGTGGTGTCTCTCTAACCCTGGTGTGTTGTGATTGTGTCTGACTGTGGTGTCGCTCTAACGACGGTGTGTTGTGATTGTGTCTGACTGTGGTGTCTCTCTAACGACGGTGTGTTGTGATTGTGTCTGACTGTGGTGTCTCTCTAACCCTGGTGTGTTGTGATTGTGTCTGACTGTGGTGTCTCTCTAACCCTGGTGTGTTGTGATTGTGTCTGACTGTGGTGTCGCTCTAACGACGGTGTGTTGTGATTGTGTCTGACTGTGGTGTCTCTCTAACGACGGTGTGTTGTGATTGTGTCTGACTGTGGTGTCGCTCTAACGACGGTGTGTTGTGATTGTGTCTGACTGTGGTGTCGCTCTAACCCTGGTGTGTTGTGATTGTGTCTGACTGTGGTGTCTCTCTAACCCTGGTGTGTTGTGATTGTGTCTGACTGTGGTGTCTCTCTAACCCTGGTGTGTTGTGATTGTGTCTGACTGTGGTGTCTCTCTAACCCTGGTGTGTTGTGATTGTGTCTGACTGTGGTGTCTCTCTAACCCTGGTGTGTTGTGATTGTGTCTGACTGTGGTGTCTCTCTAACCCTGGTGTGTTGTGATTGTGTCTGACTGTGGTGTCTCTCCAACGACGGTGTGTTGTGATTGTGTCTGACTGTGGTGTCTCTCTAACCCTGGTGTGTTGTGATTGTGTCTGACTGTGGTGTCTCTCTAACCCTGGTGTGTTGTGATTGTGTCTGACTGTGGTGTCTCTCTAACCCTGGTGTGTTGTGATTGTGTCTGACTGTGGTGTCTCTCCAACGACGGTGTGTTGTGATTGTGTCTGACTGTGGTGTCTCTCTAACGACGGTGTGTTGTGATTGTGTCTGACTGTGGTGTCTCTCTAACCCTGGTGTGTTGTGGTTGTGTCTGACTGTGGTGTCTCTCTAACCCTGGTGTGTTGTGATTGTGTCTGACTGTGGTGTCTCTCTAACCCTGGTGTGTTGTGATTGTGTCTGACTGTGGTGTCTCTCTAACCCTGGTGTGTTGTGATTGTGTCTGACTGTGGTGTCTCTCTAACCCTGGTGTGTTGTGATTGTGTCTGACTGTGGTGTCTCTCTAACGATGGTGTGTTGTGATTGTGTCTGACTGTGGTGTCTCTCTAACCCTGGTGTGTTGTGATTGTGTCTGACTGTGGTGTCTCTCTAATCCTGGTGTGTTGTGATTGTGTCTGACTGTGGTGTCTCTCTAACCCTGGTGTGTTGTGATTGTGTCTGACTGTGGTGTCTCTCTAACCCTGGTGTGTTGTGATTGTGTCTGACTGTGGTGTCTCTCTAACCCTGGTGTGTTGTGATTGTGTCTGACTGTGGTGTCTCTCTAATCCTGGTGTGTTGTGATTGTGTCTGACTGTGGTGTCTCTCTAACCCTGGTGTGTTGTGATTGTGTCTGACTGTGGTGTCTCTCTAACCCTGGTGTGTTGTGATTGTGTCTGACTGTGGTGTCTCTCTAACCCTGGTGTGTGTTCTCCCCCAGGGCAGCAGGATGGGTGTGGAGGCTGTGATGGCCCTGTTGGAGGCCACTCCAGAGACCCCGGCCTGTGTGGTCAGTCTGTCCGGTAACCAGGCTGTCAGGCTGCCCCTCATGGAATGTGTCCAAGTGGTCAGTATCAGTAACTAAGCCCCATCAACTGTTGTATGTGTGCCATTCTAATGGGTTCACCTATATCTGAGCACTCCCCCCCCCCCCCCCCCCCCTCTCTCTCTCTGTCTCCTCAGACTAAGGATGTGACTACTGCCATGGCTGAGAATAGATGGGAGGATGCTATCAAGCTCAGAGGAAAGTAAGAACTCTAGCCTACTTTTACCACTCTTGCAATGTCTTCACTGTTACTGAAACTACTCAGTCGGATGTTACATCACTGTTTTTGTTGGCCCTGTCCAGGAGCTTTGAAAACAACTGGAACACATACAAGATGCTAGCCCACATCAACCCTCCAGATACCAAGGTGAGGGACAACACCTACACAATTAACACATGAGTTGCATTAAATTAGTTACAAAACGAGAGCACTAACAGATCAATATGTCACCATTCTCTCCTCTCCTCTCCTCCTCTCTTCTTCTCTCCCCTTCTCTCCACCTCCACCTCTCCTCTCACCTTCTCTCCTCTCCCGTTCTCTCCACCTCTTCTCGCCTCTTCTCACCTCTCCCCCTGTCTCCACCTATCCTCTCCTCTTCACCTCTCCTCTCCTCTCCTCCCCTCCTCTCCCTTTCTCTCCTCCTCTTCTCCACAACTTCTTTCCTCTTCTCTCCACCTCTCCTCTCCTCTCCCCTTCTCTCCTCCTCTTCTCTACCTCTTCTTTCCCCTTCTCTCCTCCTCCACTTCTCCTCTCACCTTCTCTCCACCTCCACCTATCCTCTTCTCTCCACCTATCCTCTCCTCTCCCCTTCTCTCCACCACTTCTCTCCTCTTCTCTCCACCTATCCTCTCCTCTCCCCTTCTCTCCACCACTTCTCTCCTCTTCTCTCCACCTATCCTCTCCTCTCCCCTTCTCTCCACCACTTCTCTCCTCTTCTCTCCACCTATCCTCTCCTCTCCCCTCTCCACCATTTCTCTCCTCTTCTCTCCACTCCTCTTCTCTCCACCTCTCCTCTCCACCTCTCCTCTTCTTTCCACCTCTCCCCTTTTCTCCACCTCTCCCCTCCAGAGCAACATTAATGTGGCCATAGTTAACGTCGGTGCCCCCTGTGCTGGTATGAATGCTGCCGTGCGTTCTGCAGTGAGGATTGGAATCATTCAGGGACACAATATGCTGGCCGTTCATGACGGGTTTGAGGGTCTCGCTCACGGAAATGTACGTACACATTACTAACTATGCACTGCACACTACGCAGAGCCCATTCGTCTCAGCCTAAACTCCTCTTTTGATCAGGGCCTGTACTCATAAAGCGTCTCAGAGTAGGAGTGCTGATCTAGGATCAGGTCCCTTTTGTCCATTTAATCCTATACATTATGGTATATAAGGCTGGGATGCTTTGTGATTACAGAACCAGGTCATCTATAATCTAAAGATAGAACAAGGCCTGGTACAGTAACTCTTGTCCAGTGAAGCTTGAAACCTCTGACCCCTGATCTTTACCCCTTGACCAGATTGAGCCCATCACCTGGACAGGAGTGTCAGGCTGGACTGGGAAGGGAGGCTCTGAGTTGGGCACCAAGAGGTATTACATCATATCTCTTTTACTACTCAGTTTGTATTGTCAACTGGGGTGGAACCAATGATTTATATATACACTAGATGACTGACAGGTGTCTTGTTTTGAAGCCACTGCGCCTCCATCTTGGCATTGCCTACCATAGTAAAAAATTATATCTGTACTTGTTTTTACCATGTTTATTCTATTACAGACACCTTAATGCATACCTTTAAATTATTTTATGCGAGCTAAACATAAAAATACAAATGAAAAATAATATATTAAAACATTTTCCTTGTAGTATAATATTTTGAAAGTACTAATGTTACTGTCCCCACTTCAACAAAAAAAAAGATTTTGTCCTTGAAACGTTTCATTGAAATAGAGCTAGCCAGCTTGTAGTCCTAAAACACATTTATAAGTTACCTCTGTTTTGTTCAGACATCCTAATGGCAAAATTGAATGTGGAAAGAATTGTGGTTTTGAAAATAAGGTCTGAGGTTAACACAGGCTTAGGAGATCTTCTATGTTTTGTTCTATTAGATAATAGCAATCAGTTAACATGACCTTTATGATGCCTTTATGTGATGTATGTGTTTTTTATTACTATGTACACTACCAGTCAAAAGTTTTAGAACACCTACTCAATCAAGGGTTTTCTTTATTTTACTATTTTCTACATTGTAGAATAATAGTGAAGACATCAAAACTATGAAATAATACATATGGAATCATGTAGGAACCAAAAAAGTGTTTAAAAAATCAAAATATATTTTATATTTGAGATTCTTCAAAGTAGCCACTTTTTGCCTTGATGACAGCTTTGCACACTCTTGGCATTCTCTCAACCAGCTTCACCTGAAATGCTTTTCCAACAGTCTTGAAGGAGTTCCCACATATGCTGAGCACTTGTTGTCTGCTTTTCCTTGACTCTGCGGTCCAATTCATCCCTGTAACGGTTCTCCTCTTCCTCTTCATCCGAAGAGGAGGAGCAGGGATTAAACCAAAATGCAGCGTCTTGAGTTGACATGATTTATTTAAAGAAAAGACGAAAACACGAACTTCACTATAAACTAACAAAACAACAAACGGAGTAGACAGACCTGGACGACGAACTTACATTAAACACGAAGAACGCATGAACAGGAAAACTGACTACATAAAAGAACGAACGTACAAACAAACCTAGACAGTCCCGTATGGTGCAACAAACACTGACACAGGAAACAACCACCCACAAACAAACAGTGTGAAAACACCTACCTTAATATGACTCTCAATCAGAGGAAATGAAAAACACCTGCCTCTAATTGAGAGCCATATTAGGTCACCCTTTAAACCAACATAGAAACAGAAAACATAGACTGCCCACCCAAACTCACGTCCTGACCAACTAACACATACAAAACTAACAGAAAACAGGTCAGGAACGTGACATAACCCCCCCCTCAAGGTGCGAACTCCGGGCGCACCAGCACAAAGTCTAGGGGAGGGTCTGGGTGGGCATCTGACCACGGTGGTGGCTCAGGCTCTGGGCGAGGTCCCCACCCCACCATAGTCAATCCCAGCTTACTTCTCCCCCTCAGAATGACCACCCTCCTATTCCACCCACCTAATAGAAGAGGCAACACCAAAATAAGGGACAGCTCCGGGACAAGGTAGCTCAGGACAGAGAGGTAGGTCAGGATAGAGAGGTAGCTCAAGATAGAGAGGTAGCTCAGGATAGAGAGGTAGCTCAGGATAGAGAGGTAGCTCCGGACTGAAGGGCAGCTCCGGACAGAGAGACAGCTCTGGACTGAGTGGCAGTTCTGGATACATGGCAGCTCTGGACGCTCATGACTAGCTGACGGCTCTGGACGCTCATGGCTGGCTGACGGCTCTGGACGCTCATGGCTGGCTGACGGCTCTGGACGCTCATGGCTGGCTGACGGCTCTGGACGCTCATGGCTGGCTGACGGCTCTGGACGCTCATGGCTCGCTGACGGCTCTGGACGCTCATGGCTCGCTGACGGCTCTGGCAGATCCTGTCTGGTTGGCGGCTCTGGCAGATCCTGTCTGGTTGGCGGCTCTGGCAGATCCTGTCTGGTTGGCGGCTCTGGCAGATCCTGTCTGGTTGGCGGCTCTGGCAGATCCTGTCTGGTTGGCGGCTCTGGCAGATCCTGACTGACGAATGGCTCTAGCGGCTCCTGACTGACTAACGGCTCTGACGGCTCGGGACAGACGGGCGGCTCTAATGGCTCGGGACAGACGGATGGCTCAGACGGCGCTGGGGAGACGGATGGCTCAGACGGCGCTGGGGAGACGGATGGCTCAGACGGCGCTGGGGAGACGGATGGCTCAGATGGCGCTGAGGAGACGGATGGCTCAGATGGCGCTGCGGAGACGGATGGCTCAGACTGATCCTGTCTGGCGGAAGGCTCTAGCAGCTCCTGTCTGGCGGAAGGCTCTAGCGGCTCCAGTCTGGCGGAAGGCTCTGTAGGCTCATGGCAGACGGGCGGCTTTGCAGGCTCATGGCAGACGGGCGGCTTTGAAGGCTCAATACAGACGGGCAGTTCATGCGGCGCTTGGCAGACGGACAGTTCAGGCGCCGTTGGGCAGACGGCAGACTCTGGCCGGCTGAGACGCACTGTAGACCTGGTGCGTGGTGCCGGAACTGGAGGCACCGGGCTAAGGACACGCACCGTCATGCTAGTGCGGGGAGCAGGGACAGGGCACACTGGACTCTCAAAGCGTACTATTTGCCTGGTGCGTGGTACCGGCACTGGTGGCACCGGGCTGAGGGCACGCACATCAGGACGAGTACGGGGAGAAGGAACAGTGCGTACAGGACTCTGGAGACGCACAGGTGGCTTAGTGCGTGGTGCCGGAACTGGAGGCACTGGGCTGGAGACACGCACCATAGGAAGAGTGCGTGGAGGAGGAACAGGGCTCTGAAAACGCACTGGAAGCCTGGTGCATGGTGTAGGCACTGGTGGTACTGGGCTGGGGCGGGAAGGTAGCACCGGAAATACCGGACCGTGCAAGCGTACTGGCTCCCTTGAGCATTGAGCCTGCCCAACCTTACCTGGTTGAATGCTCCCCGTCGCCCGACCAGTGCGGGGAGGTGGAATAACCCGCACCGGGCTATGTAGGCGAACCGGGGACACCATGCGTAAGGCTGATGCCATGTAAGCCGGCCCGAGGAGACGCACTGGAGACCAGACGCGTTGAGCCGGCCTCATGACACCTGGCTCAATGCCCAATCTAGCCCTACCAGTGCGGGGAGGTGGAATAACCCGCACCGGGCTATGCACACGTACAGGAGACACCATGCGCTCTACTGCGTAACACGATGTCTGCCCGTACTCCCGCTCTCCACGGTAAGCCTGGGAAGTGGGCGCAGGTTTCCTACCTGCCCTCGGCCCACTACCTCTTAGCCCCCCCCCAAGAAATTTTTGGGGTCTCTTCTCGGGCTTCCAGCCACGTCTCCTTGCTGCCTCCTCATACCACCGCTCTTGGGCTCTCGCTGCCTCCATCTCCTCACGAGCGCGGCGATATTCCCCAATGTGAGCCCAGTGTCCTTTTCCCTCCAATACTTCCTCCCAAGTCCATGAGTCCTGATTTCTTGGCCGCTGCTCAAACTTGCGCTGCTTGGTTCTGGATTGGTGGGTGGTTCTGTAACGGTTCTCCTCTTCCTCTTCATCCGAAGAGGAGGAGCAGGGATTAAACCAAAATGCAGCGTCTTGAGTTGACATGATTTATTTAAAGAAAAGACGAAAACACGAACTTCACTATAAACTAACAAAACAACAAACGGAGTAGACAGACCTGGACTACGAACTTACATTAAACACAAAGAACGCATGAACAGGAAAACTGACTACATAAAAGAACGAACGTACAAACAAACCTAGACAGTCCCGTATGGTGCAACAAACACTGACACAGGAAACAACCACCCACAAACAAACAGTGTGAAAACACCTACCTTAATATGACTCTCAATCAGAGGAAATGAAAAACACCTGCCTCTAATTGAGAGCCATATTAGGTCACCCTTTAAACCAACATAGAAACAGAAAACATAGACTGCCCACCCAAACTCACGTCCTGACCAACTAACACATACAAAACTAACAGAAAACAGGTCAGGAACGTGACAATCCCAAACCATCTCGATTTGGTTGAGGTTGGGGGATTGTGGAGGCCAGGTCATCTGATGCAGCACTCTATCACTCTCCTTCTTGGTAAAATAGCCCTTACACAGCCTGGAGGTGTGATGGGTCATTGTCCTGTTGAAAAACAAATGATAGTCCCACTAAGCCCAAACCAGATGGGATGGCGTATCGCTGCAGAATGCTGTGGTAGCTATGCTGGTTAAGTGTGCCTTGAATTATAAATAAATCATAGAGTGTCACCAGCAAAGCACCCACCCACCATAACACCTCCTCCTCCATGCTTTACGGTGGGAAATACACATGTGGAGATCATTCGTTCATCCACACTACGTCTCACAAAGACACGGTTGGAACCAAAAATCTCCAATTTGGACTCCAGACCAAAGAACAAGTTTCCACCGGTCTAATGTCCGTGTTTCTTGGCCCAGCAAGTCTCTTCTTCTTATTGGTGTCCTTTAGTGGTGGTTTCTTTGCTGCAATTCGACCATGAAGGCCTGATTCACGCAGTCTCCTCTGAACAGTTGATGTTGAGATGTGTCTGTTACTTGAACTCTGAAGCATTTATTTGGGCTTCAATTTCTAAGGATGGTAACTCCAATGAACTTCCTCTGCAGCAGAGGTAACTCCTGGTCTTCCATTCCTGTGGCGGTCCTCATGAGAGCCAGTTTCATCATAGCGCTTGATGTTTTTTGCTACTGCACTTGAAGAAACTTTCAAAGTTCTTGAAATTTTCCAGATTGACTGACCTTCATGTCTTAAAGTAATGATGGATTGTCGTTTCTCTTTGCTTATTTGAGCTCTTCTTGCCATAATATGGACTTGGTCTTTTACCAAATAGGGCTATCTTCTGTATACCACCCCTACCTTGTCACAACACAACTGATTGACTCAAACACATTAAGACGGAATAAAATTCCACAAATTAACTTTTAAGAAGGCACATCTGTTAATTGAAATGCATTCCAGGTGACTACCTCATGAAGCTGGTTGAGAGAAATCTGTGCAACGCTGTCACCAAGGCAAAGGGTGGCTATTTGAAGAATCTCAAATATAAAATATATTTTGATTTGTTTAACACTTTTTACTGGTAGTGTAAATTCCCCATAATTCCCAAAAAGTGACGTTAGCTGATAAAGATTATCTCATTGAACAAAACATATAAGATCTCCTAAGCCTGTGTTTACCACAGACCTTATTTTCCGCCGTTTATCCAAAAACGTCATTCAATTTTCTCATAGGCTTTGTCCAATGAACTGTGTTGGAGTTAGTGCCTACAAAAAGACACCATTACTATTTCTCTATATACTGTAGAATCCCATTCATTCCTATGGAGGACTGCTCCTACCGGGGAGGGACAATATGGCCGACCGTTGGCTTCAAAGCCTCTCATTGGCCAATACATAGCATCAGCAATCCAGGATTTATGTAAAAACGTACAAATATTTTTTGAGCAGAGATTAAAAAATATAAACCCTTCCCCTGCTTGTGAGTACTGTATATCACTGATGTTTCACACAATAACTGATGTCTGTTTCTTTATTTGAAGAGTCCTGCCTTCTAAGTACATTGAGGAAATCAGCTTGACTATTGCTAAGTTCAATATCCACTCTCTGGTAATAATTGGAGGGTTTGAGGTAAGATTCTGAAGACTACCCCATCACATGCATGTCTTCTTTGATATGTGGTTGTCTTACCTACTTCAGAACATTAAATTGAATTTGATAAATTACTAAGGTGTAAATGTAATGTCTAACCACAAAACCACAAAAGACAAATAAGCCCGGTACCTCAGTAGTGTCCCCACTGCTGCGCTTCCCCTCCTCTCACCTTTCTCTCAAAATCGAATCATATTTGTAACATGCTTCGTAAACATCAGGTCTAGACTCTCCCCTCTCCTCCTGTCCCCTCGCCAGGCGTTTATGGGTGGTCTGGAGCTGGTGACAGCCAGGGAGAAGTATGAGGAGCTGTGCATTCCCATGGTGGTCATCCCCGCCACTGTCTCCAACAACGTACCCGGCTCCGACTTCAGCATTGGAGCTGACACCGCCCTCAACACCATCACCTCGGTCAGTACCGTAATACATCAACACTATTAACTTCTTCATCACCTAGGTCAGTACCATAATACATCAACACCATCACCTAGGTCAGTACCGTAATACATCAACACCATCACCTAGGTCAGTACTGGAATACATCAACACCATCACCTAGGTCAGTACTGGAATACATCAACACCATCACCTAGGTCAGTACCATAATACATCAACACCATCACCTAGGTCAGTACTGTAATACATCAACACCATCACCTAGGTCAGTACTGGAATACATCAACACCATCACCTAGGTCAGTACTGGAATACATCAGCACCATCATCTTGGTCAGTACTGGAATACATCAACACCATCACCTAGGTCAGTACCATAATACATCAACACCATCACCTAGGTCAGTACTGTAATACATCAACACCATCACCTAGGTCAGTACTGGAATACATCAACACCATCACCTAGGTCAGTACCATAATACATCAACACCATCACCTAGGTCAGTACTGTAATACACCAACACCATCACCTAGGTCAGTACCGTAATACATCAACACCATCACCTAGGTCAGTACTGGAATACATCAACACCATCACCTAGGTCAGTACCATAATACATCAACACCATCACCTAGGTCAGTACTGTAATACACCAACACCATCACCTAGGTCAGTACCGTAATACATCAACACCATCACCTAGGTCAGTACTGTAATACATCAACACCATCACCTAGGTCAGTACTGTAATACATCAACACCATCACCTAGGTCAGTACTGGAATACATCAACACCATCACCTAGGTCAGTACTGTAATACATCAACACCATCACCTAGGTCAGTACCGTAATACATCAACACCATCACCTAGGTCAGTACCGTAATACATCAACACCATCACCTAGGTCAGTACTGTAATACATCAACACCATCACCTAGGTCAGTTCTGTAATACATCAACACCATCACCTAGGTCAGTACTGTAATACATCAACACCATCACCTAGGTCAGTACTGTAATACATCAACACCATCACCTAGGTCAGTACTGTAATACATCAACACCATCACCTAGGTCAGTTCTGTAATACATCAACACCATCACCTAGGTCAGTACTGTAATACATCAACACCATCACCTAGGTCAGTACTGTAATACATCAGCACCATCATCTTGGTCAGTACTGTTATACAGCAACACCATCCCCATAACACCACCAACATCTGGTTTGTGTTCAGTAGGGAGAAAATGTTTTGAAACTGTGAGGTGCTGCTGTACCTGAACTTGTCCCGTAAGAAAATAAATGTTCAATTCTCCATTGCAAAACATTTTCCTATGATGTGAGTCACACATCACATCACCCAACTCAATGCCACAGTCCAAACCATAACTATCACATTCTGTAACACCTGTGAGACCTGCTTAAAATGTATGTAATGTCTGTCTTCAACTGAAGCAATTTAATATGTGCTTTAACTGTCAACATATTAATCATCACTATGCCCCTATCCTCGCTACCCTCACTTTCGCTTCTTCCCTCTCTTGATTCCTGATTCCCCTTTAACAGACCTGTGACAGGATCAAGCAGTCAGCAGCAGGCACCAAGCGTCGTGTGTTCATCGTTGAGACCATGGGAGGGTACTGTGGTTACTTGGCTACCATGGCAGGTCTGGCTGCTGGGGCTGATGCTGCATACATCTATGAGGACAAGTTTGGAATCAGGGACCTCGAGGTGAGATACACTCTCTCTGTCTCTCTCTCTCTCTCTCTCTCTCCATCTCTCTCTCTCTCGCTCTCTCTCGCGCTCTCTCTCTCTCGCGCTCTCGCTCTCCGATGGCATTGAGAGCTTTAGACACAGTGTACATAAACAACACCACAGTATGCCAGCTTGTGAAAATCTTTGGACCCCAGGGCTGGGGTCTGAACAAATGGTTCAGAGCTTCTGCTCTTTTCTATAACTTGTAGGAACACAATATATGGTCTATACTTGCCATGTAGGTTTCTCACTTATGCGTGACACAGATTGCTATATGGGGGAGGGGAATTTGCAGGGTATATACAAATTAAATACTGTAGTATTTACTATAGTTTAAAAAAGTGTTGGGTTTTTGCGGACATTACTGTAGTATTTACTACAGTGTTTTTTTTGCATATAATACTTTAGTATTTCTATAATATTCTACAGTATACTACAACATTATATAGTAAGTACTACAAATGATCGAAGGAAAAAGTTTAGACACACCTACTCATTCCAGGGTTTTTCTTTATTTGTACTATTTTCTACATTGTAGAATAATAGTGAAGAGATCAAAACTATGAAATAACACATATGGAATCATGTAGTAACCAAAAAAAGTGTTAAACAAATCAAAATATATTTTAGATTCTTCAAAGTAGCCACCCTTTGCCTTGATGACAGCTTTGCACACCTGTTTTTGCCATATATCTTCCAACTGTGCTGTGATACTTCACAAAAGTTCTGAACCTTTCTATTCTCATAGCTTCTACAGAATGTAAATCAAAGATACAATATTTTGCTAAAAGTATTATTATTATATTATTGATTGATTGACTATGACTTTTCAAATTACCCAGTATTGCTGTCTGCAGAGTTAGCTCCAGGCAAATGTTGCAATTATTCAGCCATTCCTGGACCTGTGACCAAAAACAAGCTACATATGAACAGTACCAAAATAAATGATCTAATGACTATGTCTCTTTGCAGCAAAATCTGCAGAGCTGGGAAGGTTGTATCCCCTGTATATATAACATTCTATTGGTTGCAAGAATTTTGTATAATAATTTAAATTGAACAATACTAAGTTTTGAATCCGGCGTCATTTTGCATATCAGTTCAGAAACCATGTGCCATGGAATCAGTACATCGAAAATCTCTTCCCAACTATTTTGCAATCTATATGGCACAGCTGCCAATTTTTTGGTCCTTAAATTAAACTGGTATATTTTTTTATTTATCACAATTTTCTTTAACCAATTTTGGTCTTTAAATGCGGGAAGACACATTTCAGTTGAAGGCATTCAGTTGTACAACTGACTAGGTGTCCCCCTTTCCCTTTCCCTAATTGCATCTAGAAGTTCCTCTTCTGTAATTTTTCCTTCACATGAGTCTTTCTGTACAGCTTTTAATTTTACATTATTAATACAAAAAAAATCCATACAATTATCTTCGGTTAGTGGAGATGGAGGATACTGAAACAAAAACATATGCTTAAAGTACTTTACTTCCTCTTTCAAAACATTGTTTGGCGAATCATCGGTGACTGTAACAAGTTTCAGTAAATTATTTTTGGTAGCATTTCTAATTTGAAGATTAAAAAATGATTTGGTGCATTTTTCCCCATATTCAATCCAGTTCACTTTATTTTTATAATATATTACGCTGGATCTTTCTTGAATAAGTTCCTCCATTTATTTTTATTTTTCCTATTAACTTATTCTGAGCCTCTATGGTACAGTTCTTATTGCTATCTAACTGTACTGTTAGTCCTTCCATTTCCTTTGTTAATATGGACTCTTATGACCTAAATTGCTTTTGCTTTAGAGATGAGTACTGAATTGCATTGCCTCTAAAGCAACATTTAAAGGTGTCCCATACAGGTGTCCCATAAGGGGATCTGCTGTACCTATGTTATGTTGTCAGCGCCTTAATTGGGGAGGACGGGCTCGTGGTAATGGCTGGAGCGGAATCAGTGGAACGGTATCAAATACATCAAACATATGGTTTCCATGTGTTTGATGTCATTCCATTTGTGCCTTTCCTGACATTGTTATGAACTGTCCTCCCCTCAGCAGCCTCCACTGGCATGTAGTATAGTATTCTACAGTATACTACAGTTTACTATATCATTCTATAGTAAGTACTGTAGTATTCTATAGTGTAAAATGTAGTATTTCTTCATGTGAGCACTGTCAATAAATATTCATTGAACATGATTTCTAAGGCTTAATCTATGTCTGGGAAACCAACATGTTATGGTTTTCCTATATATAATTATTGACGATAGAAACTGGCCTCTATATGAAAGTAAACATGACATGAATGTTTAAAGCTTTCCTCTATATAAAAGTAAACATTATATAAATATTTGTAGGTTTCCTCTAAATCAAAATAAAATAAAATAAAATTGTATTTGTCACATGCACTGAATACAACAGGTGTAGTAGACCTTACCGTGAAATGCTTATTTACAAGCCCTGAACCAACAATGCAGTTAAGAAAATAGAGTTAAGAAAAGATTTATTAAATAAACTTAAGTAAAAAAATTAGATTCAATTAAAAGTCACACAATAAAATAACTATCATGAGGCTATATACAGGGGGTACCGGTACCGAGTCAATGTACGGGGGTACAGGTTAGTCAAGGTAATTTGTACATGTAGGTTGGGGTAAAGTGACTATGCATAGATAATAAACAGAGAGTAGCAGCAGTGTAAAAACAATGGGGGCGTGGGTATCAATACAAATTGTCCGGGTGGCCATTTGATGAATTGTTCAGCAGTCTAATGGCTTGGGGGTAGAAGCTGTTAAGGAGCCTTTGAAACCTAGACTTGGCGCTCCAGTACCGCTTGCCGTGCGGTAGCAGAGAGAACAGTCTATGACTTGGGTGACTGGAGTCTTTGTTTTGGGCCTTCCTCTGACACAGTCTAGTATATAGGTCCTGGATGGCAGGAAGCTTGGCCCCAGTGATGTACTTGGCCGTACGCACTACCCTCTGTAGCGCCTTATGGTCGGATGCCGAGCAGTTGCCACACCAGGCAGTGATGCAACCGGTCAGGATGCTCTCAATGGTGCAGGTGTATAACTTTTTGAGCATTTGAGGACCCATGCCAAATCTTTTCAGTCTCCTGAGGGGCAAAAGGCATTGTCATTCGCTCTTCACGACTTTCTTGGACCATGATAGTTTGTTGGTGATGTGGACACCAAGGAACTTGAAACTCTCGACCCGCTCTGCTACAGCCCTGTCAATGTGAATGGGGGAGTTCGACCCTCCTTTTCCTGTAGTCCACGATCATCTCCTTTGTCTTGCTCACGTTGAGGGAGAGGTTGTTGTCCTTCCACCACACTGCCAGGTCCTGGCCTCCTCCCAATAGGCTGTCTTATCGTTGTCGGTGATCAGGCCTACAGTACCACCGTAGTGTCGTCAGCAAATTTATTGATGGTGTTGGAGTCGTGATTGGCCACATAGTCGTGAGCGAACAGGGAGTACAGGAGGGGACTAAGTATACATTATATAAATGTTTATAGGATTCCTATATATAAAAGTATACATGATAGGAATGTTTAGAGGTTTCCTCTATATAAAAGTATACCTTACATAAATGTGTCCTGACTGACTGGCTTCGGTTTACAGATGAACGTAGAGCATCTCGTGCAGAAGATGAAGACAGACGTGAAGAGAGGTTTGATTCTCAGGTGGGTTTCATTGAAGCACTCATTTATTTATTTATTCAGTCATCCATTTATTCATTCATTTATTTATTCATTCATCTAGATCTCAATCTGCCATACTTGTACTTTTCCAAAACTCTCTCCCTCTTACCCTCTCCCTGTTTCTGTCCCTCTCATTTACATGTTACATTTTTGGCATTTAACAGATGCTCTTATCCAGAGTGATTTCCTTAGTGGGCCCATAAAAAGTTAAATGGGATTCCATTGCATTTTCAACTCTACAAATGGTTGTCTCAAAAACGGTTGTGTTATATAGCAAATGTGCCCACTCTGGTTGCAAATGCGCTCTAGCCAACAGCCCGCAAATATAGGCTAGCCTACTGTACATGATGAGATTATTAGGGATAAGAGCTAGATTCATTTTATTTGTCAAACTGCAGCCAAGCATCGATCATCATGTCACCAGAATATTATATATTTATTGGAAAGGACCATCAAGCTCATCATGTGCACTTTCACCACCCTGTGAAGTTCATCACAATGTATTTAATATGTAGCCTAATAAACTGTATGCTTTCCCCAATCGTAGTGGGAGGACCACACAATACAGTTGAAGTCGGAGGTTTACATACACCTTAGCCAAATACATTTAAACTCAGTTTTTCACAATTCCTGACATTTAATCCTAGTAAAAATTCCCTGTCTTAGGTCAGTTAGGATCACCACTTTTTTTAAATGTGAAATGTCAGAATAATAGTCGAGAGAATGATTTATTTCAGCTTTTATTTCTTTCATCACATTCCCAGTGGGTCAGAAGATTACATACACTCAATTAGTATTTGGTAGCATTGCCTTTAAATTGTTTAACTTGGGTCAAACGTTTCGGGTAGTCTTCCATAAGCTTCCCACAATAAGTTGGGTGAATTTTGGCCCATTCCTCCTGACAGAGCTAGTGTAACTGAGTCAGGTTTGTAGGACTCCTTGCTCGCACACACTTTTTCAGGTCTGCCCACAAATTTTCCATGGGATTGAGGTCAGGGCTTTGTGATGGCCACTCCAATACCTTGACTTTGTTGTCCTTAAGCCATTTTGCCACAACTTTGGAAGTATGCTTGGGGTCATTGTCCATTTGGAAGACCCATTTGCGAACAAGCTTTAACTTCCTGACTGATGTCTTGAGATGTTGCTTCAATATATCCACATAATTTTCCTCCCTCATGATGCCATCTATTTTGTGAAGTGCACCAGTCCCTCCTGCAGCAAAGCACCCCCACAACATGACGCTGCCACCCCCGGCCTTCATGGTCTGGATGGTGTTTTTCGGCTTGCAAGCCTCCCCCTTTTTCCTCCAAACATAACGATAGTCATTATGGCCAAACAGTTCTATTTTTGTTTCATCAGACCAGAGGACATTTCTCCAAAAGTACGATCTTTGTCCCCATGTGCAGTTGCAAACTGTAGTCTGGCTTTTTTATGGCGGTTTTGGGAGCAGTGGCTTCTTCCTTGTTAGGCGGCCTTTCAGGTTATGTCGATATGTGACTCGTTTTACTGTGGATGTAGATACTTTTGTACCTGTTTCCTCCAGCATCTTCACAAGGTCCTTTGCTGTTCTGGGATTGATTTGCACTTTTCGCACCAAATTACGTTCATCTCTAGGAAACAGAATGCGTCTGCTACCTGAGCGGTATGACGGCTGCGTGGTCCCATGGTATTTATACTTGCGTACTATTGTTTGTACAGATGACTGTGGTACCTTCAGGCATTTGGAAATTGCTCCCAAGGATGAACCAGACTTGTGGAGGTCTACAATTCTTTTCTGAGGTTTTGGCTGATTTCTTTTGATTTTTCCATGATGTCAAGCAGAGGCACTGAGTTTGAAGGTAGACCTTGAAATGCATCCACAGGTACACCTCCAATTGACTCAAATTATGTCAATTAGCCTATCAGAAGCTTCTAAAGCCATGACATCATTTTCTGGAATTTTCCAAGCTGTTTAAAGGCACAGTCAACTTAGTGTATGTAAACTTCTGACCCACTGGAATTGTGATACAGTGAATTATAAGTGAAATACTCTTTCTGTAAACAATTGTTGGATAACTGACTTGTGTCATGCACAAAGTAGATGTCCTAACCGACTTGCCAAAACTATAGTTTGTTAACAAGACATTTGTGGAGTGGTTGAAAACCTAAGTGTATGTAAACTTCCGACTTCAACTGTATATCAGTGACCCCAACTTTACTTCAGTATAATGGTTATTATATGAATATTTGCGCATAAAGGCGTTTCCACCTCTATTTCACACATAATAGATTTTACAGACACAAAAAGATCCCACCATCTCTTTGCCCAAACGAGAAAACCCTAGAGTGTCAGCCCCGCCTCCATAGCCATCTTTCATCCAGGACAGTCATGTGTTTCCTACCAGAGTCCTTAGTAGAATAGTCTTAACCCCCTTTAATGCTTAGATGGAAACCTGGTTATAGGAAGCAAATAATTCCTCAATAAAGCATCTATCAGCAGAGTCAGTGCTCGTGCTGTTTCCTCTTTGTGGTCAGGAATGAGAACTGCAATGCCATGCCAATTCAGCTGTAAATAGACGGTATATTCATGTTTTCCTCTGTCTCAGGAATGAGAACTGCAATACCATGCCAATTCAACTGTAAATATACAGTATATTCATATATACAGTATATTCATGTTTTCCTCTGTCTCAGGAATGAGAACTGCAATGCCAACTACACTACAGACTTCATCTTCGCCCTCTACTCTGAGGAGGGCAAGGGTGTCTTCGACTGCCGCAAGAACATCCTGGGACACATGCAACAGGTCAGTTAACAGTCTGCTCACAAATGGCACCCTATTCCCTTTATAGTGCACTACTTTTGACCAGGGCTGTGTTCAAAGAAGTGCTCTATGTAGGAAATATGTGCCATTTAGGATGTAACCAGTTTCAATTAATTACAAGAGTGCTCCTAATTGGGGTTAATTCCATTTCAAGTAATCCAGTTGAGAAAGTAATCTGAAATTCCCATTCCAATTTTCCCTTATTACTTATAAAGCTCAACCAGAACATGAAGTGCATAGACTTTAGTTGAGTAATCCAACCTCAACTCTCCCCTCCCCTGTCCTCTACTCTCCCCTCCCCTGTCCTCTACTCTCCCCTCCCCTGTCCTCTACTCTCCCCTCTCCCCCTCTAACTCTCCCCTCCCCTGTCCTCTACTCTCCCCTCTCCCCCTCTAACTCTCCCCTCCCCTGTCCTCTACTCTCCCCCTCTAACTCTCCCCTCCCCTGTCCTCAACTCTCCCCTCCCCTGTCCTCTACTCTCCCCTCTCCCCCTCTAACTCTCCCCTCCCCTGTCCTCTACTCTCCCCCTCTAACTCTCCCCTCCCCTGTCCTCTACTCTCCCCTCTCCCCCTCTAACTCTCCCCTCCCCTGTCCTCTACTCTCCCCTCTCCCCCTCTAACTCTCTCTTCCCCTGTCTACTCTCCCCTCTCCCGTCTACTCTCCCCTCTCCCCCTCTAACTCTCCCCTCCCCTGTCCTCTACTCTCCCCCTCTAACTCTCCACTCCCCTGTACTCCACTCTCCCCTCTCCCCCTCTAACTCTCCCCTCCCCTGTCCTCTACTCTCCCCTCTCCCCCTCTAACTCTCCCCTCTCCCCCTCTAACTCTCCCCTCTCCCCCTCTAACTCTCCCCTCCCCTGTCCTCTACTCTCCCCTCTCCCCTCTCCCCCTCTAACTCTCCCCTCTCCCCCTCTACTCTCCCCTCTCCCCCTCTAACTCTCCCCTCCCCTGTCCTCTACTCTCCCCTCTCCCCCTCTAACTCTCCCCTCTCCCCCCCTAACTCTCCACTCCCCTGTACTCCACTCTCCCCTCTCCCTCTCTCCCCATCTAATTCTCCCCCCCTGTCCTCTACTCTCCCCTCTCCCCCTCTAACTCTCCCCTCTCCCCCTCTAACTCTCCACTCCCCTGTACTCCACTCTCCCCTCTCCCTCTCTCCCCATCTAACTCTCCCCCTTGTCCTCCACTCTCCCCTCTCCCCCTCTACTCTCCCCTCTCCCCCTCTAACTCTCCCCCTCTAACTCTCCACTCCCCTGTACTCCACTCTCCCCCCTCCCTCTCTCCCCATCTAACTCTCCCCCCTTGTCCTCCACTCTCCCCTCTCCCCCTTTAACTCTCCCCTCCCCTGTCCTCTCCTCTCCCCCTCTAACTCTCCCTTCTTTCCTCCCCTCTCTTTTCCCCCCCACCTTTGTCCTATTCCCTCTCCCCAGGGTGGAACCCCGACACCTTTCGACAGGAACTTTGGTACAAAGATGGGCTCCAAGGCTGTTCTGTGGCTCACAGAGAAACTCAAGGAGGTGTACAGACATGGTAAGACAGGCTGTGGGGTGTCACCATGAAAAGATACTGAGATAAAGGAATGAGAGGCATATTGCTGCACCCAAATACACATAGTTTTGGTTCTTCGGCTGTCCTCATAGGAGAACCCTTTTTGGTTCCAGGTTGAACTATTTAGGGTTCAATGTAGAACCCTCTGTGAAAAGGGTTTTACATGGAACCCAAAAGGGTTCTACCTGGAACCTAAAAGGGTTATTCAAAGGGTTCTACAATGGGGACTGCCGAATAACTGTTTTAGGTTCTAGATAGAACCCTTTTTGGTTCCATGTAAAACTATTTTCACAGAAGGTTCTACGTGGAACCAAAAAGAGTTCTACCTGGAACCAAAAAGGGTTCTTCAAAGGGTTCTACCCTGGGGACAGCCAAATAACTGTTTTAGGTTCTAGATAGAACCTTTTCTTCTAAGAGTCTAGTTTTTACCTGCTGATACCAGTTGTTAGTTTGTCTCATTGAGTATAACGCTATATGACTCCATCTGTCACCCTGCCTTCTCTCTCCTCCAGGTCGTATCTTCGCTAACACCCCAGACTCTGCCTGTGTGCTGGGCATGAGGAAGAGAGCACTGACCTTCCAGCCGTTGGCTGAGCTTAATGAACAGACAGACTTCGAGTAAGATCCTTTCATCCGCAGAGATTTCTTCTTACAAACTCAAGGCACTATGACGCTAAAACACGAGAGTGGCATTTGCTGACTGTTGCTCACTCTCCTCAACATTAATTGAGTCATACTTTAACACACTGTTCATACTGATCCACAGTTCAAGTGGATATTGTGAGTGCATATCCCTCAGCTAATATCTGTTTTGAAAAGGAACATTCCTTCTTCTCTTTCTGACTACATCGCTGTTTTCACATTATGTATGTAGACATAATGGTATGTAATGAATAAAAGGTAAAAAGGTGGTGAAGATTCCCTTTAACATCCCTCTACCCCCCTCTGCTGTCATGTCCAGGCACCGCATCCCCAAGACATCGTGGTGGCTGAAGCTGAGGCCAATCATGAAGATCTTGGCTAAATACAACATCAGTCTGGACACATCTGAGCATGCCCACATGGAACATGTGATCAAGAAGAGGGTGTCGATGCCTGCACCACTGATGAAGAAGCACAAAGAAGAGGTAGAGGAGGAAGAAGAATAGGGGGAAGAGGAGGAGGAGGGAGAAGAAGAGGAAGAAGAGTAATTTATTTTTGTTTCAAATATGTGTGTTTTACATGTATGTTTCTGGATTAATTAATCATCTGAACCAGAGTTACATTATTTTGTGCCTGTTGTTTCCTTTCTGATCTCCTTGGTCTTCTCAACAATTTTTCCTCACGCACTCTGTCTTCACGTCTCAATCAGTTAACTCGGTGGGCTGCCCTGCACTGGGAGACAGTTTTGCCTTTCGTCAAGAATTAAACACATGTTACTATTTTGACTCTTGTGATTTATTTATCCATGGTTTACAGTATTTTAATGCTTTTCCTCTCCAATAAAACAATAGTGCAATATAATGACATTAGAATCAGAGCATAATCTTAAAAAAGAGGTTCAATGTTTTATGTGGAGTATTGGCTGGTGGCCGCCTTGCAAAATAGAGAACTCACTCAGCATTCAGAAGCTAAACGTGATGATATGCAAAGGAGGGACCCACCCAAAGTTGCATGTGTTCTCACATCTCACCCAAACTTGTCAAAGAGGGACCTCTCCATCAGACAGACAACCTAACCTCAGGATTCCTTCTCCCTCCTACTTCTACTGTTACCTTGTTACTGTATCTTTACATTCATTACCTTTAGGATGTACTCTGTTGTACGGACCCGGCCTCAATGTTCACTTCACTTGGGACGTCCCTGATGTCCCCAGCCTGTCTTGCAGAAGGACATTCCAGAACTGAGAGACAGAGAAGTGGATGTGTTGGTGCCATCCAGGTTTGTCAACCATTTTTACAACTTAAAGTGCAACTCAAGTCCGAATCCAGCCGACTAAAAGTCACAAGGACACTACTGTAACCCAACTCTTTATCATCGAACTCATGAAACCTCAAGAGCAGGTGACAGACCTGTCATACTAATGGGCCTGCTCAGAAGCTCTCAGGTATGTGATTGTAACATGTCTGTCAAACTTTTCAATTGTTCTTAGCTGAAGAAAACTTGTGCTCACTGGTCAAATCGTGTTGGTTAGAAGTAGGAAACAATATAACTGGCTGCTTTGTATATATATATTGCTAACACTTAAGAGTGTCTTTGGGACTGTTTTCATATATTTTTGAAAAGTGTATATCTTTTGAAAAAGTACATTAAACATCAACATTAATGCATCTCATGCTGAGTAGCATTGATCACTCATCTGAAACAGTGTGGTGACCCTGTCTCTGTGAAGAGGAACTGAAACTACAATAACAAGAGTGTGGAACTGTTGGAGGCAACACCTCGCTCTCTCTCTCTACCCCTCTCTCTCGCTCTATCTCTACCTCTCTCTCTGTCTCGCTCTCTCTGTCTCTCTCTGTCGGTCTCTCTCTCTCAATTCAATTCAAGGGGCTTTATTGACATGGGAAACATATGTTTACATTGCCAAAGCAAGTGAAATATATAATACATACAAAATGAACAGTAAACATTACACACACAAGATCCAAAAGAATAAAGACATTTCAAATGTCATATTATGGATTATTTACAGTGTTGTAACGGTGTGCAAATAGTTAACGTACAAAGGGTAAAATAAATAAACATAAATATGGGTTGTATTTACAATAGTGTTTGTTCTTCACTGGTTGCCCTTTCCTTGTGGAAACAGGTCACAAATCTTGCTGCTGTGATTGCACACTGTGGTCTTTCACCTAGTAGATATGGGAGTTTATCAAATTTGGATTTGTTTTCGAATTCTTTGTGACTCTGTGTAATCTGAGGGAAGTACAGTGCATTCGGAAGATATTTTAAACATTTCCATACATAAATAGATAAACAAAACAAATGGTCTGAGAGTCCTTTAGGTGCCGTTTGTCAAACTCCAAGCGGGCTGTCATGTTTTTTTTTACTGAAGAGTGGCTTCCATCTGGCCACTCTACCATAAAGGCCTGATTGGTGGAGTGCTGCAGAGATGGTTGTCCTTCTGGAAGGTTCTCCCATCTCCACAGAGGAACTCTGGAGCTCTGTCAGAGTGACCATCAGGTTCCCTGACCAATGCCCTTCTCCCCGATTGCTCAGGAAGAGTCTTGGTGATTCCAAACTTCTTCCATTTAAGAATGATGGAGGCCACTGTGTTCTTGGGGACCTTCAATGCTACAGAAATGTTTTGGTACCCTTCACCAGATCTGTGCCTCGACACAATCCTGTCTCAGAGCTCTATGGACAATTCCTTCGACCTCATTGATTGGTTTTTGCTCTGACATGCACTGTCAACTGTGGGACCTTATATAGACAGCTGTGTGCCTTTCCAAATCATGTCCAATCGATTGAATTTACCACAGGTGGCCTCTTATCAAGTTGTAGAAACATCTCAAGGATGATCATTGGAAACAGGATGCACCTGAGCTCAATTTCGAGTCTCATAACAATTGGTCTGAATACTTGTGTAAATATGGTATATATATTATTTTTTTATACATTTGCAAAAATGTCTCCAGTTTTGTGGATTGGGGTGATCAGTCCTTGGTTCCAAATATTGGGGAAGATGCCAGAGTTGAGGATGATGTTAAAAAGTTTAAGTATAGCCAATTGGAATTTGTGGTATGTTTATTTCATTATTTCATTAAGGATACCATCAACACCACAACCCGTTTAGGGTTGGAGGGTTTGTATTTTGTCCTGTAGTTCATTCAATGTAATTGGAGAATCCAGTGGGTTCTGGTTGTCTTTAATAGTTGATTCTAATATTTGTATTTGATCATGTATATGTATATGTTTTTGTTCTTTGTTATTGAGCCAAAAAGATTTTAGATAACTCTTCGCGTTGTTGTTTAGTGTGTTACCATTTTCTCTCGCTCTCTCGCTCTGTCTCTGTCTCTCTGTCTCTTTTTCAATTCAATTTCAATTTAATGGGCTTTGTTGGCATAGGAAACATATTTTTACATTGCCAAAGCAAGTGAAATAGATAATAAACAATAAAATGTCTCTCTCTCTCTCTCTCTCTCTCTCTCTCTGTGGGCAGACAATGAGAAAGGTGTGGCTGACTGTGGTGGTTCTTCTGATATACTTCACTGAGCAGAGAGGATCTATGGGTAAGTGGCGATGCACATAGCTAATGAAGAACCCATCCTCTGAAAGGGTGTGTTTTTCACAGACAGACTGCATGCCTCTGTGTCCATGTGTGTATGCTCTCTAGGCCTGGATGGAAGATGCCTGTCTAAGCCCACCTGCACTGAGTGTCTGAGAAGCCTTGGCTGTGCCTGGTGTAAACAGAAGGTATCTCAATCTGTTATTGTTTTTTACATTTGTTGAGAACATTCTACCAGGCTTTGAATTACTTTGGTGTGGGTTACACTCAAAACAAACCTCCATAGCAATAACATACTTATATACAGTATGTATCAACAATATTCATATTAGTCCACAGATCCTTTACACCCCTCTCTATTCAAGCAGAAACTTTCAAGCCGTCTGTCAAAGTTGTGTTCTGTTGATCTCTGACCTGCAGGGTTTCCTGGCGCAAGGGGAGCCAAACGAGCGTCGCTGTGACAGGGAGGAGGCTCTGAGAAAGAGACACTGCTCTGACGGACAGGTCCTGAACCCCCAGCCTGCAATACGTAGCAGGGCAGAGGAGCCAATGGGGACCGTGGTCCAGCTAGAGCCACAGAACCTCCACCTTAAGCTAAGAGTCGGTGAGGCCTTAGGATTTACACGGATGGACGCACGGAAGCCGGGAAGGCACACTCTTAGAGTCGGTACACTCTTAGAAAAAAGGTTTCCAAAATGGTTCTGCGGCTGTTCCCATAGGAGAACCCTTTTTGGTTACAGGTAGAACTATTTTAGGTACCATGTAGAACCCTCCATGGAAAGGTTTATACAAGGAACCCAAATAGGTTCTACCTGGAACCAAAAGGGGTTCTTCAAAGGGTTCTGCTATGGGGACAGCTGAAGAACTCTTTTTGGTTCTAGATAGCAAAAAAAAAATCCTAAGAGTGTTGGGACTGAGGACTCACACACACGCAGGCACACACGCAGACACGCAGACACACACACACGCACGCACGCACGCACGCACGCACGCACGCACGCACGCACGCACGCACGCACGCACGCACGCACACACACACACACACACACACACACACACACACACACACCTGAGTCGGTAAAGACTGTAGACAGCGGACAAAACAGGTTGAAATGAGGTCATTACAACAAGAGAACAACCAGTTCTGGTGAGGATTTAAACTTCTACACATTGTCCCCACTGATTGGTTCACTGATTATTATAGGGAAATCAGAGGACATTTTACTTTGCAAGTATATCTTATCTTAGACTAATATTACTATCTCATGCAATATGATAGTGATTGTTGATAGCCCAAGGCCTAAGTAAGTACAAAATATGTTATGTTTGATCAATGCTCCTTTGATCAATCACATGCACATTTGATGGTTGAATAAATCAATTATTCTCATCACTTTTCCTCTTATTACCCTCTTCTGTTTAAATCCCAGGCATGCCCCAGTCATTTGAGGTGAGGTTCAGGCGTGCAGAGGGTTATCCCATAGACCTGTACTACCTGATGGACCTGTCTTTCTCCATGAAAGATGACCTGGAGAATGTTAGGAACCTGGGACTGGAGGTGGTCACTGCCATGAAGAACATCACCAGTGCTGTCAGGATAGGTGAGTGTCACTGTCCAGCCATTATGGGGCTATGGAAGGTGTTGCTCTCAAACTTCTTGTGTCTGTGCATCTCAGCTCCATCACTTTACATCAACCTGTAAGATTATATGACCCTTGAACAGAGCATACAATTCACCCATCAGCCCAACTCAACCAGTTCATGCAGAGAAAAGTTTGCCCACTTTACCGTGATGATTTGAACTGAAAGTTCATGCCTGATCCGATCGGAACCTGTTGACAATCCCTGTCAGGTTCAGGCTAATCTCATCCATCATCCGGCTGCAGCAGTCTATCCTGGGGATGAGGTTCACACTTGGGGTCAAAACTCTAGCCCTCATAGTGTTTCTCTATCCCCCTCAGGCTTTGGTTCCTTTGTGGATAAGGTGGTGGACCCCTACGTCAGTACAGTGGAGGCCAAACTGGCCAACCCATGCAAAGAGGGGTACAAGGGCCCCTGCCAGCCTGCCTTCAGCTTCAAACATGTACTGAAGCTCACTGAGGACGTTGAAGAGTTTGAGAGGAAGGTGAGCCAGCAGAGTTATTTACGACTTTGAATTCCTTGTAGAACATCACTTCTAACTCCAGTCTTATTCTTCTTCTTTTTGTCTTGTTTTCCTTCTTCTTCTTCTGTCCTGCGCCATTGGTTCAAGGTATTGCCATGTCAGTCCTTTATTAATTTCCTGTTCTGTGTCACGCATTTAGGTGAGCAAGCAGAGCATCTCCAGTAACCTAGACGGCCCAGAGTCAGGCTTTGACGCCATCATGCAGGTGGCTGTCTGTCAGGTAAGAACAAATGGTTGACTGGTGTTTCAATAGAACCCAGAACTGTATTTTGAAAATAGAGTGAGAGAGAAAACCGTGGAAAAGAACAGCAAATAAGAAGCTTCATTGAGCCTTTATGCACTGGCCTGGCCTAAGTATATCTCATCACATAGAACAGCATACTGTACATAAAGTCAAATAAAATAAAATCGAATTTTATTTGTCACATGCGCCGAATACAACAGGTGTAGTAGACCTTACAGTGAAATGCTTACTTACAAGACCTTAACCAACAATGCAGTTTTAAGAAAAACTTTTTTAAAAAGTAAGAGATAAGAAAAACAAGTAATTAAAGAGCAGCAGTAAATAACAATAGCGGGGCTATATACAGGGGGTACCGTTACAGAGTCAATGTGCGGGGGCACCGGTTAGTCGAGGTAATTGTGGTAATTATGTACATGCATAATGTACATAGGGTTATTAAAGTGGCTATGCATAGATAATAACAGACAGTAGCAGCGACGTATGGGGGGGGGGGGGTGCAAATAGTCTGGGTAGCCATTTGATTAGCTGTTCAGGAGTCTTATGGCTTGGGGGTAGAAGCGGTACAGCTCGCCGTGCGGTAGCAAAGAGAACAATCTGACTAGGGTGGCAGGAGTCTTTCACAATTTTTAGGGCCTTCCTCTGACACCACCTGGTATAGAGGTCCTGGATGGCAGGAAGCTTGGCCCCGGTGATGTACTGGGCCATACGCTCTACCCTCTGTAGTGCCTTGCGGTCGGAGGCCGAGCAGTTGCCATACCAGGCAGTGATGCAACCCGTCAGGATGCTCTCGATGGTGCAGCTGTAAAAACCTTTTGAGGATCTGAGGACCCATGCCAAATCTTTTCAGTCTCCTGAGGGGGAATATGTTTTGTCGTGCCCTCTTCACGACTGTCTTGGTGTGATTGGACCATTTTAGTTTGTTGGTGATGTGGACGCCAAGGAACTTGAAGCTCGCAACCTGCTCCACTACAGCCCCGTCCTCCTTTTCCTGTAGTCCACGATCATCTCCTTAGTCTTGATCACGTTGAGGGAGAGGTTGTTGTTGTCCTTGCACCACACGGTCCCTACCACACGGTCCTCCCTATAAGCTGTCTCATCATTGTCGGTGATCAGGCCTACCACTGTTGTGTCATCAGCAAACTTAATGATGGTGTTGGAGTTGTGCCTGGCCGTGCAGTCATGAGTGAACAGGGAGTACAGGAGGGGACTGAGCACGCACCCCTGAGGGGCCCCCTTGTTGAGGATCAGCGTGGCGGATGTGTTTCCTACCCTTACCTCCTGGGGCCGGCCCGTCAATCCTAGTCAGCACAATATCTAAGTCATTGTTTCTATATACTGTAATATTGTATGTACTGTATATGTAGTTTAAAACCCTCCACCCAACCCGTCTGTAGGATGACATTGGCTGGGGTAATGTAACTCGTATCCTGGTCTACACTTCAGACGATACCTTCCACCTGGCAGGTGATGGGAAGCTTGCTGGGATCTACCATCCTAACGACGGGAAATGCCACCTGAATAGCAATGGGCTCTATAATAAGGACACCGTTTATGTGAGTGAACCCTATGTCCGTCCCTAGGAAGCTATCTCTTCTCACAAACCAACCTCCACACAAATGTATTTTAGGACTATCCCTCAGTTGGACACCTATCTCAGGTCCTATCAGCCAATAACATCAGGCTGATCTTTGCAGTGACAGACCAGCACATTCAAAACTATGAGGTAAGGAATTCAGTTACTGAAGACTTGAGTTAGCTCCCTTAGCCAATGTCTAAAACTTTTGGTTACGGTGTGCCCTAATGAACATGACCCTCAAACTCCTTTTCTGAACCCCCATCCCAGGCACTCAGTGAGATGATCCCCCAGTCGGTGGTGGGCCTCCTGGAGGATGACTCCAGCAACGTTGTTGAGCTCATCTCTGAGGCCTTCAACGTGAGTCTATTTATACCTACTGCACAAACCCAACTATGGCATTTCAGTTGTACTGAAAGGTTCATGATGACCTCCTCCACTGATGTCCTTCTCAGAACCTATCGTCCTACATCGTCCTGGAGCACCGTGACGTCCCACCAGGCCTGGGGGTCTCCTACAGCTCCCACTGTGGTGATGACAGGCTAGCTCAGGGGCAGGACAGAGGGGAGTGCAGTGATGTCAGAATCAATCAACAGGTAAAGCAACTGGCAGGTTAAATACTGTGGCAGTAGCAACGTCCTCTAATAATGCCCGGTGAACTGTATACTCAAAAAGCACTGCCAATACACTGACTCAGAAAAGCCAAGATATAATTCTAGGTTTGCACTTAGTCATCCACTACAGTTAACAAAAATGTGGTACAGCATGTGGTGACCCAGGGGACCGATAACCAGACAAATAAAAAACTGCTTTTCTATTTATCATTCTACTGTATAGGTCAATTTCACAGTTACTGTGACCAGCTCGAGCTGTCTGTCCAAGACAGAGTCTTTCATCATCAAAGTGCAGGGTATCAATGAAGAGCTGAGGGTTACCGTGGAGACGCTGTGTGACTGTGACTGTCAGGACTCCGAGGAACAGTCATCCCAGTGTCATGGCAATGGAACATTCCACTGTGGTATCTGTAGGTAGGTAGTGGCACTCAACTTACAGCCATGTTGATTTTCACTATCTTCAGCATCAAGTTGTGTATTGAAGAGTGACATTTCATCATCTTGCTGCTGTATGTTGGTTGAAATTGATGTGGTGCAGACATCAGTGCTTTGTTGAAACCAATAACCTTGATCTTTGGGTCTAGGCCGGGTTACTGCAAAGGTCTTTGTGACAACTGCTGATGTAAAAAGGGCTTTGAGAATACATTTGACTTATAGAATCACTGTGTGAAGGCCAAAAGCTGAAATGCGTCTATTTTTAACAGTAAAGAAGCTTTTTTATTTAATTCCATTGTCCTCCAAGAGTTGCTGAATCTCCTCTCTACTTGACCTTGGTTGTTTTACAGCTGTGATTCAGGATACACAGGTCAGCGTTGTGAGTGTGAAACACAGCCGAACAAAGACACCAGTCTGGCCGTAGAGGCCCTGTGTTCACCTGCACAGACAAACAGCACAGGCACACCACTGTGCAGCGGCCGTGGGAGCTGTGTGTGTGGCCAATGTATCTGCTGGGGCCAACACAGGGGCCAACACTGCCAGTGTGACAACATTAGCTGCAACCGTCACAACAACATGATCTGTGGCGGTAAGGGGAAGTTAGGTTTAGAATGGGGGTGTTTAAAATGTCCTTTAGAATGTGTTTATCACCTGGTTTCACTGCTTTTTCTTCTCAACCACTTCAGTTTAATATGCTGAAAATTATTATCCTATCCGGCTCGAAAGAGCTGGAGAGGGTTTTTAGTACAGTCTGTATTGAGATTATTAACGCCCCTGTATGTGTTCTGTCCGTGTATATGTCTGTTCTGCAGGTAATGGGAGGTGTGACTGTGGTAACTGTGGGTGTTTCCATAACTACACAGGCCCTGCATGTGAATGCTCTACCCTCACAGATCAGTGCCAGACCAGTAACGATGGAATCTGCTCTCACCGAGGACAATGTGAATGTAATGAATGCCATTGTCACCCTGGTTTCTTTGGCAGCCACTGCACCAAGCCTCTGGCACCATGTGACACATACCGGTGAGATAAACCTGATGTACTATATATGCCACATAGCAGATGCTTTTATCCAAAGCAACTTGTATGTAATCCCAGAGGGAATTGACCCCACAACCTTGGCACTCTTACCAATAGAGCCATACAGGACATTTTATCTTCCAAATATTAGTCCATGATCATTTCAACAGGAGCAACGTATTACTTCAGCTACAGTTTTGTTTCCACACTATTACTATTAGTTGGTTGCTATATACTGTATATTTGAGTACGACGGACTAAATAATTTTGTTTCCTTTGTGCGTGTTTTAGGGCCTGTGTTGCTTGCATGTTACATGAGTCAGCCAAAAACATGTGTCACCATCCCTGTGGCTCTGCCAAGCCTATCCGCATCAATGGGACTCAATCATTCACCTGTCAGGATGATACTGTACGTTTTAATGTGGAACTCATCATAAATACTGGTGACATCTTTGTCTACTACACAGATACTCCAAGTAAGTTTTATATTGCCAAACTGTAAATTATAGAATAACTTTATTTTCCCCATAGAGAACTTCCGTATATTATCTGAAGCCAATCCTAAGCAACACCCCTTGGTAATAAATCGTGTCTATTTTGTCTCTTGTCTTGTGGTGTCTTCCTCAATTCCTGAAAGGAGGGATTGACCCATGGATTATAAACATGGGGAAGGCAGTGGTAGGAATCGTTTTACTGGGTGTGATCGTGATAATAATCTACCGGCTGATGTTAGAAGTGTTCTACCAGCGGGAGCGTAGAAGGTTCCTGAAGGATAAGGAAAATATCTGGTGGGAAGACGTGAGTATAAGAAAAGAGAGAAAGGGACAATTATAATATACACCATCCAAAAACACAGTCAAAAGTAGAAAAAGGCAGCACGAGTGTGATTCAAAGTTTTGGGAGACATGCTGACCCTTTGAAGGACAAAAACTATGTTGATGGGTTGCTAGGTTGAAAAGTGTTTTTTCCTAAAAAAAAATATTTATTTATTACAGACTCAAAATCCACTGTTCCAAGAGGCCGTGACAACATTCACCCACCCCATGCATGTGTTGGAGCCAGATGCAGATTGTGCTACATCAACCTTTGGGAAAATAAAACAAATGTGATGTGGTCTATTATGGCTCAGCTGAATTGTTGTAGGAGATATGATACTTGGTGGGATTTTTATGTGGCTGAAGATTTTTTTGTTGTTAAATGTACATGTGAAAGAACCCAATGAAAGTGGTGTTCTACTTTGAGTATGAATAGTAGCTTTCATAATCCTGCCAAAATGTAGAACATCACATCACACTCTATCCAGTGATCCTCTGATATGAAATAAATGGTTTAGAAACGTTATAGCTCCTCCCCCAAAAATGTGTTGCCATTCTTTGATAAAACGTACAAATGTATTGTAGCCTACAATAAAAGTACAGTATTTCAAGAAAGAAAAGACGCTACTTGTTTGTTTATCCGTTTGTCAACCGGAAGCAGAAAATACGAACGTTCCAAAGGTCATTTCCAGCCGCAGTGTGAGTCGGGACGGTGGCGCCCTTTACCAATGTCTGCCTGCTCTTAGTAAAGGTGCGTGTCCGCTTCGGTCGCCCGGCTAGGAATGCGCCTTTCGGCTTTGACGCTTGTTAAATTTTGGGGGGAAGAAACATTAGTGATAAAGGTGGTTGGTAAAAGTAGAGGCATACTCTGGCATAGTTTTCGTCTGTAAATATATTGTCGTGCGAACTTGATTCACCAACGTTGATTAATATCTAGCTGACTAGCTAGCTAAGTAGGATAGCTTTGCTAGCTAAACAGCCAGGGCTAGCAAGTATCTTTTGGTGTTGGCTAAACAAGTCTAGCAGGAGATAACCCGATTGATTGTAGACAGAAACCTGTACTTTGAGAGACTAGGGGGTGGAACACGGGCCGGGGGGTTGGGAGGAAAACGACGGGGGAGACGTGAGCCAAGAGCGGCCGATGAGTTCGGACCAGGGCGGAGAGCCGCGGCTGCTGCAGGAGGAGGAGGCTGATCCGGGGCCGAAGACCTGTGGGGAGGAAGAGACACCACTTGGGATCGGGGGAGGATCAGGCGGCATGGTGAGTTGCGGCCTCTACGCCTACTAGCTAGCTAAGCTAACGTTAGCTAGTCTACACACCATCCCACCATCCCCCTGCCATTGCGTCCCACCAACTTGATTTGTCGCCTGCCGTCATTGCCCTTCTCTAAATAGGGTCATGCTCCAGTCATAGGCTGAGGCCAAGAATATTACCTAATGTTATTACCATATTTTCTGCAAGCTACCAATCTGATTCACATCGAGAAATTGACTGAGATGATTTATGGCTAACGTTACCATATGTTCTGGTGAATGATTGATTTGCTGTCGTTGGATACACTATGTAACGACTAACTAGCTAAATTGGCTCGCTAAAAGCATTAATATATTGTTTGACGCGTTCTTAACTATGTCCTTTGAAATTAGAGTAACGAGTAGTCCCCCAATAACTTAATTTGCCAGCTAAGCTAAATAGCCAAACTGTAACGTTTTTCTGCCAGTTTAGTTTAGTCAGCTAACGTTAGCTACTTTGGCAGCGATTGAATTTGCTAGTTTAGCAGCCAAGCTAGGAAATGCAGCAATTTGCTGAGTAATCATTATGCAGTGCCATAAGTGTCAATATTTATTATACTATCGATTGGAGATGGCGGGCACGGATATCGCCCAACTAGCTATGCAACCTAACCAGTAAGCACATTTACCGAATTAAAACTAGCATAAACTAGCCTAATCTCGCCAGACTAACTACCATGCATTGCAAATACCCGGCCTATGCAGCACAGCAAATATCAGCCGACTTTAAAAACTGGGGCTAACGAGATACAACCAGCAGTACGCTAGCTATCTAGTTAGCACTGCACGTATGTCCAGATTAATCCGAGTTGTTTCGCTACACAGAGACTGCTTTCACGGAATTCATGTGTGTAATGTTTGTTCCATATCACATGATTTTGAAACCACTCAATCATGAACAGTGTATATTGAGATGTGACAGCTGCTCTTGCTAGGAGTAGACTACGAGAAGGGTAGATCAATTTTGTAGCAGGTGGTCACTAGGAACGACTCCCAGTGGAAGGTTGCCTTATTATTATTTATTTCTTTACACGTGCCACTACCTACCTACAGTGAAACAATATCAAATTAAATTTGACACCCCTGGCTACGACCTATTGTCTCACACCCACTCAACATAATTGACAGCTCAACAAGACATTTCTACGCCTTATTGGGATTAGTGCCGAGATTTTGTAAAATCCACCCAATCCTTTAAAAATGTATCGCCTGGGGATCCGCCCATGCTCTCGTGAAGAATACTAATTTCCGAATTTTCTATCGATTCTAGAACACTGGGAGGAGGGAGAAAGTGGCACGTGCCTCAAGTATAATCAGAAATGTTAAAGTGCTCACCAGCAGGGGTAGCAGGAGCAACAGACTCCTTTTATTTTGTCGGGTTTGAGATTGACAAAGCTGTCTGCCAACAGCCGTTCTGGATTTGGGTTGGCGGTAAACTTGCGGAAGAGAGCGCGCTCTCTGCAGAGACATGTGGGTCCCACTGCCAAGGATGTAGGTGGAGAAGAGCGAGAACCACATGTTGAACTTTAAACTACAAAAGTAAAGCATCTCAAGTTCTGCTTTTCTCTGTTGCTCGCATTATATTATATGCGTCTTACATATTAGTTATCAAGGAAGTCAAATAAAATGATTTTATTTATTGAGGTAAGCATCTTTTATTGTGTTAAATGTAGGCCGGACAACATACTCGCGAGTCGCCAGTGACTGATAGTGGTTTTGTGATCATATTAGCAATCAGTGGTTGGAATGAAAAACATGTATGGGAATCGACCACGAATTCAATTGGTTTCCAATGGCTTACGTTGTTATTTATGCGTCTTTCGGGTTCGGGGTTTGTGTGTTGTGCCAATAATTACATAACGGAAACAAATGTAACTTTTTTTTAGGCGTTTGATACATATCAAATTCGGTTGACTTTTGTATTATTGATGTACTGTATTTCAGTAAATGTTGAGACTGTAATCCCGAATAAATGTGATCAGTTAAAACATTTTTTTTTTAACCTTTTATTTAAATTGGCAAGTCAGTTAATAAGAACAATTTCTTATTTTCAATGACGTCCTAGGAACGGTGGGTTAACTGCCTTGTTCAGGGGCAGAACGACAGATTTTCACCTTGTCTGCTCAGGGATTCAATCTTGCAACATTTCGGTTACAAGTCCAACGCTCTAACCACTAGGCTACCTGCCTGCTACATTCCTCTGCCAATGTTAAATAATTGCATAGTACAACTGTTAAACCAATTTGCAGCATGCACATTTTCAATGATTTTCTAATTAACTCGGTTAACTGAGAACTGAGTCAATCTAAAACATAAATTCAACCGGATTTGGGTTTGTTTTGTTTTCAGTATGTGTAAATGCAAATGGGGGTCATGTGTATTTCCCTTGTTGTGATGGGGCCAATCAGAGGACACCCTGTAAAGAGATCATCCTGCTTTTATCAGTGTGTGCATGTATCACTGTGTATGGTGTAATGTACAGTAACATACATCATGTAAATCTATTTAATGTTGTCTTGGATTGGAGCGGCTTTATATATGCATTTTTCAATCCATATGTTCCATTGTATTTCCTGGGCCCCTGTTCCAAGGTCACCTCCAAGGGCGCAGGTCTGAACCCCAATGCCAAGGTGTGGCAGGCCCCTGCTGACGGCCCCGATGGAGCACAGTGGCCCCCGGCTGACATCACTGAAGGTGAGAAATAACATTATAATACTATATACCATTTAATAACATATAATATTACTGTATATACCATTTAGCAGACTCTTTTAGCCAAAGCAACTTATAGTTGCGTATAAAGTACGAATAAAATAAAAACTATGTATTTTGCTCTGGTAGGAATTGAACCCACAACCCTGTCGTTGCTGGCGCCCTACCTAAGAATCATAAGCATATTTGATTTATATAATGCTTTTCCAAATGTTCAAAGCGCTTTTACATTGTAAGGAAATTTCATCTTATCCACCAAATCAATTCAATAAACTTTATTAGTCCATGATGAGCTATTATTGCTGACAACAGGAAGCACCTACCAATACATATACTGTGCCACATGTACTGAAATCTATAGGCCTGTTTCTACTGAGAACATCATCTCTCTTTATTGAAAAGGGCCAAACGGGTACAGCAGGAGACATATAGGAAGTCAATCATGGGGAACCCTGTTGCACCCCCTTTCCGTCCCAGCGCAGGCCTGTAAGACCCCTTTCCGTCCCAGCGCAGGCCTGTAAGACCCCTTTCCGTCCCAGCGCAGGCCTGTAAGACCCCTTTCCGTCCCAGCGCAGGCCTGTAAGACCCCTTTCCGTCCCAGCGCAGGCCTATAGACAGTTAGGATCTCAAATGGGCGACTAAATATTCATACAATTTTTACACTATTATTCTCTTAACTTTCATACAATCACAAGTGCAATACACCAAAATAAAGCTTGACTTCTTGTTAATCCAGCCACCGTGTCAGATTTCAAAAAGGCTTTATGGCGAAAGCTAACCATGCTATTATCTGAGGACAGCACCCCGCATACCAACACATGACAATCATATTTCAACCCGCCAGGCGTGACACAAAACTCAGAAATAACGATGTAATTCATGCTTTACCTTTGAAGATCTTCTTCTGTTGGCACTCCAATATGTCCCATAAACATCACAAATGGTCAATTTAATTCCATCGTTATATCCCCAAAATGTCCATTCTTTTTTGGCGCGTTTGATTCAGAAAAACACCGGTTCCAACTCGCCCAACATGACTACAAAATATCTAATAAGTTACCTGTAATCTTGGTCCAAACATTTCAAACAACATTCCTAATCCAACTTTAGGTATTTTAAAACGTAAATAATCAATAAAATTTAAGACGGACTATACCGTGTTCAATAGCTGATAAAATGAAAGTGGACCGAGCTTCAGGTGTCACGCGCCCCAAACAAAACAGTCCACCTGGCTCGAGCCTCAGAAAGGAAAGGGCTACTTATTCATTACTCAGCGGAAAAACATCAACCAATTTCTAAAGACTGTTGACATCTAGTGGAAGCCGTAGGAGCTGCAAGCATATTTCTATTAAAACGGGCTTGCCATAGAAACCCAATGGAAAACAGATTGACCTCAAAAAATTTCCCTAGATGGATTGTTTTCTCGGGGTATCGCCTGCCCTTTCAGTTCTGTTATACTCAGACATTATTCAAAAAGTTTTAGAAACTTCAGAGTTTTTTTCTATCCAAATCTACTAATAATATGCATATCCTAGCTTCTGGGCCTGAGTAGCAGGCAGTTTACTTTGGGCACGCTTTTCATCCGGACGTGAAAATACTACACCCTATCCCAGAGAGGTTTTAACCTGTCTAGGACTGGGGTGCCGCTAGCGGCACCCCCCCCCCCCCCCCCCCCCCCCACTGAAAAGCCAGGGCGCGAAATTCAAAAAAAAATTTTTTTTTAAATATTTAACTTTCACACATTAACAAGTCCAATACAGCTAATGAAAGATACAGATCGTGTGAATCCAGCCAACATGTCCGATTTTTAAAATGTTTTACAGGGAAGACACAATATGTAAATCTATTAGGTAAACACCTTAGCAAAAGAGACCATTTTTTCTTTGTCCACCAACACCACTAGCTATCACCAATTCGGCTAAACTAAGATATTGATAGCCACTAACCAAGAAAAAACCTCCTCAGATGACAGTCTGATAACATATTTATGGTATAGGATAGGTTTTGTTAGAAAAATGTGAATATTTCAGGTAGATATCATAGTTTACAATTGCACCCACCGTCACAAATCGACTAGAATAAATAGATAGAGCAACGTGTCTTACCTAATTACTAATCATAAAACATTTCGTAAAAATACACAGCATACACTAATCGAAAGACACAGATCCTGTGAATACAGACAATATTTCAGATTTTCTAAGTGTCTTACAGCGAAAACACAATAAATCGTTATATTAGCATACCACATGTCCAAACATTACCCCAGCATTGATTCTAGCCAAAGACAGCGATAACGTCAACATCGCCAAAAGATATTAATTTTTTCACTAACCTTCTCAGAATTCTTCAGATGACACTCCTGTAACATCATATTACAACATACATATACAGTCTGTTCGAAAATGTGGATATTTAGCCACCAAAATCGTGGTTATACAATGAGAAAAGTAGCCGAGCTGGTCAGAAAATGTCGTGCGCCATATTAGACAGTGATCTAGTCGTATACATAAATACTCATAAACGTGACTAAAAAATATAGGGTGGACAGCGATTGATAGACAATTTAATTCTTAATACAATCGCGGAATTACATTTTTTAAATTATCCTTACTTTTCAATACAGTTTGCGCCAAGCGAAGCTACGTCAAAAAAGATGGCGTCCTAAGCCACTAACATTTTTCGACAAACACGATTTATCATAATAAATTGTTCCTACTTTGAGCTGTTCTTCCATCAGAATCTTGGGCAAAGAATCCTTTCTTGGGTCTAATCGTCTTTTGGTCGAAAGCTGTCCTCTTGCCATGCAGAAATGCACATTGCGTTCGGCATGAACTGGAACGGTGCCCAGAGATTCACAGTGGCTCAGAAATAAATGTCCCAAAATCGCACTAAACGGATATAAATTGCTATAAAACGCTTTAAATTAACTACCTTATGATGTTTTTAACTCCTATAACGAGTAAAAATATGACCGGAGAAATATAACTGGCTACACTAATGCTTGGAAAAACAGTAGGTCGGTATCCTCCGCGCGCATGACGCACCTAGAAAAGAGTTCCTACCTAGAGGATTTTTTCATTTATAGTGGCTGTGATTGGGCAATCGATACCATTCAAAGCGTCATCACGTAAAGGCATCCAGGGGAAGACGTAAGCAGTGTCCGTATACTCATAGGAATAACAGTGGCCTTAAAACTGACTCCAGAACAGGGGCCAAAATGTGTGAAATCTGACTCCATGTCAGGGAAATTGCTGTAGAATGAGTTCTGTTCCACTTAGAGACAAAATTTCAACGGCTATAGAAACTATAGACTGTTTTCTATCCAATAATAATAATAATATGCATATTGTACGATCAAGAAGTTTGTAGGAAGCCGTTTCAAAAATTGCACGATTTCCATAAATAGTGACAACAGCACCCCCTAGCCTTAACAGGTTAACTAATAAATCTAATAATAATGGTGCCCCTGTCGCTCCCACTCTCTCCCATCCCTGTTATTCAGAGTCTGTGCCCTCCACCGGTTGTAAACCGTACAGGGTAGGCTTCACCACCCTGGAGGACAGCAGCTCCTCCGCAGCAGCCACAGCTGAGATCACTGTGAACGGCATGGATCCTCCAGACCTGGCCTTCACCCCTGCTGAGACTACAACTGGGACCTTGGGTTAGTTTTAAAGCATGGTGGACTAAACTACAGTACACATAATCCACCATAAGATTACAACTGTTATAATTAGTTGATTATAGCCACAAGGCTGTATGTTTCTCACTGACAAATTACAACACGGTTACAAATGCATTATCCAGGCAGACCTCTTACGGATCTCTTTTCGGACCTCATGTAATTATCTGACAATATTACATACTCACTGAACACATTTTGGTTTGAAGGGGAGACCAAGCTGACAGAGGAACAGCCCCTCTCGTCAGAGAAACTGACAGAGTCCCTCAAGAAGGAGCTGGAGTTCTACTTCTCTCGGTGAGGACACATGTTGTTTTAGGTTAGGTGTTCTACTTCTCTCGGTGAGGACATGTTGTTTTAGGTTAGGTGTTCTACTTCTCTCGGTGAGGACACATGTTGTTTTAGGTTAGGTGTTCTACTTCTCTCGGTGAGGACACATGTTGTTTTAGGTTAGGTGTTCTACTTCTCTCGGTGAGGACACATGTTGTTTTAGGTTAGGTGTTCTACTTCTCTCGGTGAGGACATGTTGTTTTAGGTTAGGTGTTCTACTTCTCTCGGTGAGGACACATGTTGTTTTAGGTTAGGTGTTCTACTTCTCTCGGTGAGGACACATGTTGTTTTAGGTTAGGTGTTCTACTTCTCTCGGTGAGGACACATGTTGTTTTAGGTTAGGTGTTCTACTTCTCTCGGTGAGGACACATGTTGTTTTAGGTTAGGTGTTCTACTTCTCTCGGTGAGGACACATGTTGTTTTAGGTTAGGTGTTCTACTTCTCTCGGTGAGGACACATGTTGTTTTAGGTTAGGTGTTCTACTTCTCTCGGTGAGGACACATGTTGTTTTAGGTTAGGTGTTCTACTTCTCTCGGTGAGGACACATGTTGTTTTAGGTTAGGTGTTCTACTTCTCTCGGTGAGGACACATGTTGTTTTAGGTTAGGTGTTCTACTTCTCTCGGTGAGGACACATGTTGTTTTAGGTTAGGTGTTCTACTTCTCTCGGTGAGGACACATGTTGTTTTAGGTTAGGTGTTCTACTTCTCTCGGTGAGGACACATGTTGTTTTAGGTTAGGTGTTCTACTTCTCTCGGTGAGGACACATGTTGTTTTAGGTTAGGTGTTCTACTTCTCTCGGTGAGGACACATGTTGTTTTAGGTTAGGTGTTCTACCTCTAGGTGAGGACACATGTTGTTTTAGGTTAGGTGTTCTACTTCTCTCGGTGAGGACACATGTTGTTTTAGGTTAGGTGTTCTACTTCTCTCGGTGAGGACACATGTTGTTTTAGGTTAGGTGTTCTACTTCTCTCGGTGAGGACACATGTTGTTTTAGGTTAGGTGTTCTACTTCTCTCGGTGAGGACACATGTTGTTTTAGGTTAGGTGTTCTACTTCTCTCGGTGAGGACACATGTTGTTTTAGGTTAGGTGTTCTACTTCTCTCGGTGAGGACACATGTTGTTTTAGGTTAGGTGTTCTACCTCTCGGTGAGGACACATGTTGTTTTAGGTTAGGTGTTCTACCTCTCGGTGAGGACACATGTTGTTTTAGGTTAGGTGTTCTACCTCTCGGTGAGGACACATGTTGTTTTAGGTTAGGTGTTCTACTTCTCTCGGTGAGGACACATGTTGTTTTAGGTTAGGTGTTCTACTTCTCTCGGTGAGGACACATGTTGTTTTAGGTTAGGTGTTCTACTTCTCTCGGTGAGGACACATGTTGTTTTAGGTTAGGTGTTCTACTTCTCTCGGTGAGGACACATGTTGTTTTAGGTTAGGTGTTCTACTTCTCTCGGTGAGGACACATGTTGTTTTAGGTTAGGTGTTCTACCTCTAGGTGAGGACACATGTTGTTTTAGGTTAGGTGTTCTACCTCTAGGTGAGGACACATGTTGTTTTAGGTTAGGTGTTCTACCTCTAGGTGAGGACACATGTTGTTTTAGGTTAGGTGTTCTACCTCTAGGTGAGGACACATGTTGTTTTAGGTTAGGTGTTCTACCTCTCGGTGAGGACACATGTTGTTTTAGGTTAGGTGTTCTACCTCTAGGTGAGCGTAGTTGTTCCTATGTTTGAAACGGGAGATACTACCTGAAGTTGTCCAATAAAAACTGCATGTATTTTTTAGTTGCAAAACATTTTGCTACATTATGCCCTACTGAATGACCCAGAGTCTTGTGGTTTTTGGATAAGTGATTGTAATAAGTGTATTCCTTTGAATACATGTGCATGGTTGATAGCATGTATCTTTTATGATTTGACCTTTGTCCCTCGTTTGTTGTGTAGGGAGAACCTGTCCAAGGACCTATACCTGATGTCCCAGATGGACAGTGACCAGTTTGTCCCCATATGGACCATCGCCAGCATGGAGAGCATCAAGGCCCTCACTACTGACATGGAGCTCATCCTGGACGTGCTCCGATGTAAGGGGACAAAACCTTTGTTTTATTTGTATTTTTTCCTGTTTTTTTTGGAACCATGTAACTTGGTCACAAATCTGTTTTCGTCTTTTCTTGCCAACTCCGATGGTAATACCGTGACCATAGGAGTTGGCAAGACTGCACAAACAGTTCTGTGACCACGTGGGCTTGTGATCGAATGGTATGGATTATTTTTTAAACGCACCTACGGAAATATGTTTAGGGCAGTGTAGAAGAGGGATGGACCCCCCCCCCCCCCACCCCACTACATTGCTAGTTACTGTATGTGGATCGATAATGATGTCATTTGTGTCCCTGAGCCTGACATGCTTGTGGTTCTCAGCCTCTCCAATGGTTCAGGTGGATGAGCAAGGAGAGAAGGTGCGTCCTGATCACAAACGCTGCATCATCATACTGAGGGAGGTTCCTGAGACAACACCTATAGAGGTAAGACAAACATGTTAGTCATGTTATAGTCAATACACAACCATGTTACAGACAATGTCTTATTGAAAAAGGTTAATTGGTGTATGTACGCCTCCGTCAGTCACAACGCTGGCACATTTGCTGTATTTAATCTTATTTGCTGTATTTAATAAAAAATGTATTCTTTGTTCCCTAAGGAAGTGGAGGCTCTCTTTAAAAGTGACGACTGTCCGAAAGTCATTAGTGTAGAGTTTGCGCACAACAACAACTGGTACATCACATTCCAATCTGACACTGATGCTCAACAGGTAAGCTGGATCTGATTGGTTTATAAAGCCGTGTTAAGGCTTCTGATTGGTGTAATGGGCATTAAGCTGTCATCAGTCCCAATTTTGTTGAAAAGAGTTATGGAATTACTGCCTGTCTGAGTCTTTCTGTCCTTTTCAGGCACACAGATATCTAAGAGAAGAGGTGAAAACATTTCAGGGAAAACCTATCATGGTGAGTTGCATTATAACACTATCAATCACTTGCGAATTAAGTCTGTAATTTCCCTCAACTAGCATGTCCCTTTATTGATCTCTCCTCCCTTCCCAATCATGTTGTGAAGCCAAAGACACATTTCACAAGTTTCTAAAACTTTTTACTTCTTTCTTCCAGGCGAGGATAAAAGCCATCAACACGTTCTTTGCTAAGAATGGCTACCGTAGCATGGACAGCAGCCTGTACACAGCCCAGCAGTCTGCCCCGACCCAGACCCAGTACAACCCTAACCTGTACATGCAGCACGTCTACAGCCCTCAGCAGCAGTACCCTCTCTACGGCATTGTACCACAGACCTGGACAACCTCTCCTACACCCTACTTCGAGACTCCGCTGGTGAGCATCTTAGACTTTATCCTTTTAAATGGTTTTATAAATAATATTGAAAATATTTGGTGAGATGCAGAACGCTATAAACTAATCCTAGTAGATTGTGTTAACTGAAACTTCATTCATTTATATCGGTTATTCTTGGTAACTTCTCTTGTACATGAGATGACATTTACAATTAAAAAATATTTTATTAAGTTATTGTTTGTTCAACAGTGATCTGTATAAATGGGATTGCTGTACACTGCGGCTGACCCTGTGCTTCCAACCCCTCTGTGTGTCAGGAGGTTAGGCTGATCAGACAAAAAGGAGGAATTCTGTTGTCTAAGAAATAAACAAATATGATTTTTTCCCCCGTCTCTTCAGGCACCGTTTCCCAACAGTGGCTTTGTGAATGGATTCAGTTCTCCTGGACACTACAAGACTGGCAACAACTCCCTCCACATAACTCGCCCCTTCAACAGAAACCGGTACGTTGAAAGTTGGTCTAGTATTCTCTCTGAAGTGCAATGAGTTTCTTTCTGTGGGTGAATCTGCTTCGAACTCTTGCATTCCAGTTTGTGAGTGGGGTAAATGGTTAAACCATAGTAACATTGGTGACTTGAAAAGGAATTTATGACATTTAGTTTTTAATTCTCTGTAGAGCAAGGCTTCAGCCACACAGAAGTTGTAGATTGAGGATGTTTTTTTAAAATTCAAGATTATCTATCAAAAGCGTACATTATGTCTGCCGTTAACGTATGCTGCTCATCCAAAAAGGGTTGACTTGGGTTTAACTTTTGACTGACAGCTGATGAATGCATATCTAAATTAATTCATGTTCATGAGTCTGTGGCCGTAAGATATACAGTGCCTTCGGAAAGTGTTAAGACCCCTTGACTTTCTCCACATTTTGTTACGTTACAACCTTATTCTAAACTTTATTAAATGAACAAAATTCTTCATCAATCTACACACAATACCCCATAATGACAAAGCGAAAACAGGTTTGTAGAACCTTTTGCAAAATTATTAAACATAAAAAAAACAGGGCCTCCCGAGTGGTGCAACGGTCTAAGGCACTGCGTCGCAGTGCTAGCTGTGTTACTACAAATCCTGGTTTGATTCCGGTGTCGCAGCCGGGCGCGACCTGGAGACCCATGAGGCGGTGCACAATTGTCCCATTGCGCTCTAGCGACTCCTGTGGCGGGCCGGGCGCATGCACGCTGACACGGTCACCAGCTGTATGGTGTTTTATTCTGACATGTTGGTGCGGCTGGCTTCCGGGTTAAGCGGCCATTGTGTCGTCAAGCAGTGCGGCTTGGCGCGGTAGTGTTTCAGAGGACACACGGCTCTCAACCGTTTCCTCTCCCGAGTCCCATCGCTCGAACTCCCGTACGGACAAGACTGTAACTACCAATTGGATACCATTGGGGAGATAAAGAGCAAAAAATGTCAAACCGATAACGTATTTACATAAGTATTTACTCTTTGCTATGAGACTCGAAATTGAGCTCAGTTGCTTCATGTTTCCATTGATCATCCTTGATATGTTTATACAACTTGATTGGAGTCCACCTGTGGTAAATTCAATTGATTGGACATGATTTGGAAAGGCACACACCTGTCTATATACTGTAAGGTCCCACAGTTGACCTTGCTTGTCAAAGCAAAAACAAATCCACGAGGTCGAAGGACAGGTCCGTAGAGCGTCGAGACAGGATTGTGTCGAGGCACAGATCTGGGGAAGGGTACCAAAATATTTATGCAGTATTGAAGTTTCCCAAGAATACAGTGGCCTCAGTCATTCTTATATGTAAGAAGTTTGGAACCACCGAGACTCTTCTTAGAGCTGGCTGCCCGGCCAAACTGAGCAATCGGGGGAGAGGGGCCTTGTTCAGGGGGGTGACCAAGAACATGGTCACTCTGACAGAGTTCTTAAAGACTCTCAAATCATGTGAAACATGATTCTCTGGTTTGATGAAACCAATATTGAACTCTTTGGCCTGAATGCCAAGCATCATGTCCGGAGGAAACCTGGCACCACCACTGCAGTGAAGCATGGTGGTGGCAGAATCGTGCTGTGGGGTTGTTTTTCAGCGGCAGGTACTGGGAGACTAGTCCGGTTCAAAGGAAAGATGAACAGAGTTATCCTTGATGAAAACCTGTCCAGAACACTCAGACTGGGGCGAAGGTTCACCTTCCAACAGGACAACGACCCAAAGCACACAGCCAAGACAATGCAGCAGTGGCTTCGAGACAAGTCTCTGAAATGTCCTTGAGTCGCCCAGCCAGAGCCTGGACTTGAACCCGATCGAACATCTCTGGAGAGACCTTAAAATGGCTGTGCCGCAACGCTCCCCATCCAACATGACAGAACCTGAGAGGATCTGCAGAGAAGAATAGGAGGAACTCCCCAAATGCACGTGTGCCATGCTTGTAGTGTCATACCCAAGAAGAATCGTGGCTGTAATCGCTGTAAGGTGCTAAAACAATGTACTGAGTAAAGGGTCTGAATACTTATGTAAATGTGATATATTTTATTTAAAATAACTATTTCTAAACCTGTTTTTGCTTTGCCATTATGGGGTATTGTGTGTGTGTGTGTGTGTGTATATTGATGGGGGGGAGACGATTTAATACATTTTAGAATAAGGCTGTAACTTAACAATGTGGACTAAGTCAAGGGGTCTGAATACTTTCTGAATGCGGTGTATATGCCATTTAGGCTTCCATAAAACCAGAGAGGATGCATTTCCATATGAATAGTTTATGGGTATTACTGACTGAACCACTCCCTGTTCTCTTACGGTCTGTCCCCACAGTGTCCCCCTCTATTCAAGAAAGAAAGTAATAAATACCTTCAGGTACAGCCATTATACTGTCTAGAATCAGCTTCATCGCTTTGTCAGTTCATAACAGTTCAGTTTTAACCCATCTCTTACCATACCAGTCTACAACCTAATGGCTAAATCTAGAACTGGGCCAAAGCAGTACAGCTCTTTAACATAACCAATGTCAAGATACAGTATGTTCTTGCATAATGGACAGCTAGGATTTGTTAACTCATTTGACCTAACTTATGTTTAGACTCTGTTTATATGAGCTATACTAAATGGGCCAGATCGTAGTTAGGCTAAGTGACCTAGCTAGCCCTCCATTTAGTCAACTGTTTCTCTCATCATCCTGACCATCCATCTGGTTTCTTTTCATAATTTATCTCAATTTTAATTTAGATGTTTCATTATTACAGCTGTACTTTGGCAATGTAGTCATGTTACCAAATACATATGTCCTTTACTAAGAAGTGAGTGAGATCCTATGACATCTGATTCATATGATGACTATATAACTAAGACCACTAGCTGCTGTAGCCAGGGGAATGAAGATCTGGTCAGTCCAAAATATTTGGCTGGTACATTTTCATTTGTCAACTGCCATTTCAACCATTTAATTTGAGCATCAGCCATTTAATTTGAGCTGGAGAACTGGTACGGGAAACCACTTGTTAATATTGTATGGTGGTTTACATTGAGAAATGCATCCACTGCTTTTTAACAAATAAACTCAGCAAAAAAAAAAGTGCTCACGCTGAACTGCGTTTATTTTCAGCAAACTTAACATGTGTAAATATTTGTATGAACATAAGATTCAACAACTGAGACATAAACTGAGCAAGTTCCACAGACATGTGACTAACAGAAATGGAATAATGTGTCCCTGAACAAAGGGGGGGGGTCAAAATCAAAAGTAACAGTCAGTATCTGGTGTGGCCACCAGCTGCATTAAGTACTGCAGTGCATCTCCTCCTCATGGACTACACCAGATTTGCCAGTTCTTGCTGTGAGATGTTACCCCACTCTTCCACCAAGGCATCTGCAAGTTCCCGGACATTTCTGGGGGGAATGGCCCTAGCTCTCACCCGCCGATCCATCAGGTCCCAGACGTGCTCAATGGGATTGAGATCCGGGCTCTTCGCTGGCCATGGCAGAACACTGACATTCCTGTCTTGCAGGAAATCACGCACAGAACAAGCAGCATGGCGGGTGGCATTGTCATGCTGGAGGGTCATGTCAGGATGAGCCTGCAGGAAGGGTACCACATGAGGAAGGAGGATGTCTTCCCTGTAACGCACTTCGTTTAAGATTGCCTGTAATGCCAACAAGCTCAGTCCGATGGTGCTGTGACACACCGCCCCAGACGGACCCTCCACCTCCAAATCGATCCCTCTCCAGAGTACAGGCCTCTGTGTAACTCTCATTCCTTTGACGATGAACGGGACTCTAACCATCACCCCTGGTGAGACAAAACCGCAACTCGTCAGTGAAGAGCACTTTTTGCCAGTCCTGTCTGGTCCAGCGACAGTGGGTTTGTGCCCATAGGCGACGTTGTTGCCGGTGATGTCTGGTGAGGGCCTGCCTTACAACAGGCCTACAAGCCCTCAGTCAAGCCTCTCTCAGCCTATTGCGGACAGTCTGAACACTGATGGAGGGATTGTGCGTTCCTGGTGTAACTCGGGCAGTTGTTGTTGCCATTCTGTACCTGTCCCACAGGTGTGATGTTCGGATGTACCGATCCTGTGCAGGTGTTACACGTGGTCTGCCACTGCGAGGACGATCAGCTGTCCGGACATTGTAATTTATTGCCACGTCTGCAGTCCTCATGCCTCCTTGCAGCATGCATAAGACACGTTCACACAGATGAGCAGGGACCCTGGGTATCTTTGTGTTTTTCAGAGTCAGTAGAAAGGCCTCTTTCGTGTCCTAAGTTTTCATAACTGTGACCTTAATTGCCTACCGTCTGTAAGCTGTTAGTGTCTTAATGACCGTTCCACAGGTGCATGTTTATTAATTGTATATGGTTCATTGAACAAGCATGGGAAAGTGTTTAACCTCTCTGGGATATTCGGGACGATGGCGTCCCACCTCGCCAACAGCCAGTGAAATTGCAGGGCGCCAAATTCAAACAACAGAAATCCCATAATTAAAATTCCTCAAACATACAAGTATTTTACACCAATTTAAAGATAAACTTGTTGTAAATCCAGCCACCGTGTCCGATTTCAAAAAGGCTTTACGACGAAAGCCCACCAAACGATTATGTTAGGTCAGCACCTAGTCAAAGAAATACACAGCCATTTTTTCAGCTAAAGAGAGGAGTCACAAAAAGCAGAAATGGAGAGAAAATTAATCACTAACCTTTGATCTTCATCAGATGACACTCATAGGACTTCATGTTATACAATACATGTATGTTTTGTTCGGTAAAGTTCATATTTATATCTAAAAATCTGTTTACATTGGCGCGTTATGTTCAGTAGTTCCAAAACATCCAGTGATTTTGCAGAGAGCCACATCAATTTACAGAAATATTCATAATAAACATTGCTAAAAGATCAACTACTCCTTAATGCAACCGCTGTGTCAGAGTTCAAAAAAACTTTATGGAAAAAGCACACCATGCAATATTCTGAGTACGGCGCTCAGACACAAAAACAAGCCATACAGATACCGGCCATGTTGTGGAGTCAACAGAAGTCAGAAATAGCATTATAAATATTCACTTACCTTTGATGATCATCAGAATGCACTCCTAGGAATCCCAGTTCCATAATAAATGTTTGTTTTGTTCAATAAAGTCCATAATTTATGTCCAAATACCTCCTTTTTGTTTGTGCTTTTAGTACACAAATCCAAACTCAGGAGGCGCGGGCAGGTCCAGGTGAAAGTTCAGACGAAAAGTCATATTACAGTTCATAGAAACATGTCAAACGAAGTATAGAATCAACCTTTAGGATGTTTTTATCATAAATCTTCATTAATGTTTCAACCGGAGAATACGTTTGTCTGTAGAAATGCAATTGAACGCAGCCAACTCTTACGGGAGCGCGCGAGACTGAGCTCATGGCACTCTGCCAGACCCCTGACTCAAACAGCTCTCATTCCCCCCTCCTTCACAGTAGAAGCATCAAACAAGGTTCTAAAGACTGTTGACATCTAGTGGAAGCCTTCGGAAGTGCAATATGACCCCATAGACACTGTATATTCGATAGGCAATGACTTGGAAAAACTACAAACCTCAGATTTCCCACTTCCTGGTTGGATTTTTTTTTTTTGCCTGCCGTATGAGTTCTGTTATACTCAGACATCATTCAAACAGTTTTAGAAACTTCAGTGTTTTCTATCCAAATCTACTAATGATATGCATATTCTAGCTTTTAGGCCTGAGTAGCAGGCAGTTTACTCTGGGCACCTTTTTGTCCAAGCTACTCAATACTGCCCCCCAGTCCCAAAGAAGTTAAACCCTTTACAATGAAGATCTGTGAAGTAATTTGTAAAAATCCAAATCATCGTTGATAGACAGGGTCTTGAAAATGGGACGTTTCTTTTTTTGCTGAGTTTACATTTGTAAGAATCCAACCATAGCAGGAACACACAATGAAAGTGTCACGTTCTATTGTACTCTTTTTGCAAACACTGGTTGGACCTTAAGATGAGAAAGTGATGTTCATAGAGGAAGAGCGGTCTGGTGCACTCCTCTACCTCTCATTGAATTTATTTAATATCTATATCTGTCCCGATGAGTGCTAAGATTGAGATCTGAAGGTCTTTAAGTATGGATTGGAAAAAACGAACCAATGGAAGGAAGGGGAAAAGAAGTATTGTAATACTCTTACCAAGTTCATCTTTTTGTGGTTTTCTTTGCTTGCCTCTGTATTTGTCATCAGGAGTTGGCCAACATACTGCATGCTATTATTTTATTGCCCACCACATATTCCCGTCCCAGTTGTGCCAAGATTAGCCTCTAACTCTGGGTCGTATTCATTAGGGCACACCGTAGCAAAATGTTTTGCAACAATTACATTTTTCTTTTTGGTTTAGTACAGGAAGTCCCTCCCTGTTTGTCAGTTTTCTGTTTGGGGCCTATTGAATACGACCCAGATGTATCTAAACCTGGTTGGATCTGTTATCACATCTCCTTCGTCTTTCAGGAACCATGTGAAACCCCAGGTGGGGAGACCAGGTGAAGTGACCCCTACATCTGTGGCCCCTGTCCCCCTGGAGAGCTTGACTGGCCTGAGGAGCCCTCAGCCCCCCACCACCAACCCTGGCCCTGGGCCCCTGCAGACCCAGACACCTCCGGACCCGACCTCAACCTTCCCCCACCTCTCCTCCACCTCCTCGGACCCCAATGATGATGGAAGCATGTCTGTACGCGGAAGGTGAGGCTGACACTATTATTAACCTTGGTGTTTTAACTGGTAAAAATTATCTGGACCAGATGTTATGACATGACATAACACACAGTGAGGTATTGTTTCCCCCCTATTGGAACAATGTAGTTGGGTTTTTGAAGTGGTGAATTCCTCTGAATCATCTCAGACCTAGTGATGACAACTTGATGCACAGGAGGGAAATCAGGCTGTGGAGTGAGGATGGTTTTGGGATTCTTTCTCCTCTCCCTCTGCTCCCCCTCTCTACCTCTGCTCCTCCTCTCCCCGAAGCTATTATCTTCTACACCTGTCCCGATGAGCGCTAAGATTATGAGATCTGAAGGTCTGAGATGGAGAATGTAAAACCAACCAGTTTACAGAGAACCAAGTGTACAAATTTCAGCACCATCTCTAAAAGAGAAGCATCTCTTCTGTCCTCCATTACAGAAGGACGACATACAGAGGCACGCGAAGGAGGAGAGAGGATGAGCGGATCACGGTAACGTTACAAAATTTACTACAGTAACTATGTAGAGCTGGCTTTTGAATAATGTATTTAATTAGGACCAAACCGGTTATCTACTTCCTGGTGCATGTCTGTTGTTTTTAAGCTTATGGTTTAATGTCTGTTACATTGTGTGGCTGTACATTGAGTTTTATGGTGCAAAATGAATTTCCTCATTGAGGGCATTAACATGTTTAATGTTCTCTCTTGGTCCTTCCAGAGACCCAGCCCTCTGGCTGAGGTAAAGGTGGCGCCCCCTAAGTTTGACCTGGCTACTACTAGTTTCCCCCCGCTGCCGGGCTGTGTGGCCAGTACCCAGGGAGAGCCCCTACTGGAGAACAGGATGTCTGACGTGGTGCGAGGACTGAACAGGGACAAGGTAAACACTGGATCCCTGTGGTTGTTCATACCTTAATACTGAGATGGATACAATTAACTCAGACTGTTGTATAAATCACACGTTGACACATCAATGGAAAATGGGAGTTACACATGCAGATCAAGTCATATGCTCACTTCAGTGTGCCCTCCTCTCTGTAGACAACGGAACTAGCCAACAAGGAAGTGAATGCCGGCCCAGCCTCAGCCCCAGGACATGAGGAGGCAGTGTCTGTCTCTAGTCTTGTTCAGCCTACAGCCAAACTTGCTGTACACCCTCACGCACCCCCCGCCCCTGTCCCAGCCCCCAGGTAAGGAAACAGGCTCATTTTTTGCTCATTTTTTAGGGTAACAGTTGTGCCGTCATTTCACGTACTCTTTGTTTAGAGACTAAATGAATACCTACGAGTGGAAAGTATTCTACTTCTTAGGCCTATCTGCTGGTCATTCTCCTCCTCAGCATTTTCATGTAAAGGTTGAATTGACTAGAATCATGATATGTAGAGGTCAAATAGGGAGGTACAGGTCTGCCTCGGTCCTAATGGTGGTGTTTAATTTTCTTCTGTAGTGTACCACATCAGGAGAAGAAGTGGGATAGGGTGGCAGAGCCCTCAGCCCCCAAAGTCACCCCACATAGACCTGCTACCTCTGGGACCAACCCAACCGGACCCCCCTCCACACAGCCAGCTGTGCCTGGCCCCAAGCCCCAACCCAGCACAGTGTCCTCTACACCAGCTACACCGAGCACCCTGGCCTCCACCACCACCACTACTACCCCTGCACCACTGGTAAGACACCATGATCATACTGGACCTCTACTCTAGCCATTTACACATGGTGGATCTGTGTTACATAAGGATTGCTTCTTTGTCTTATGAAACATAATTGATTTCTCTGACCTTAGCCCAAACATCTACATCTTAACTCATTTTTTTTGTCTCTCGTTCAGGAGCCCCGCAAGCTCAGCTATGCCGAGGTGTGCCAGCGAGCCCCCCCTCCAGGCCCCCCAGCCTCGGCCTCCTCCACACCAGCCCAGCCGCTGCGTGAGCAGCGCGTCAACAAAGCAGAGGAGCCAGGATCCAGCTCCACCACCAGCCCAGACGACCACACCAGGGGAGATCGGCAGGACAAGGCCCAGGAGAGAGAGAGGGATGGGGGCTGGGAGTGCAAGGAGAGCCGACCACGTGATCGTGACCATCGAGACCGTGACTCCCGGGATGGACGGTACTACCGCAACAATGGACCCCCCAGACAGGGGAGCTCTGGGGGCCTCAAGTTCCATGAACAGAGACGGGGTCCCCAACTGGCCCGACGCAGCTCCCCCCAAGGAGGCCCCCGACACACTGGCAAAGAGCAGAACATCCCCCCGGTGTCGCCAAAGTAAAACTTCTGATATGACTGACAAAAACAAACAAACAAAAGTGTGATATATATATATATATATATATATGGATATATATAAAGAAAATCAATGCATATAAAAGCAACAACCTTAGTGGTAATCCCCCCCCCCCCCCCCCCCTTGCCTCCTGGAACACTGTCCCAGAGAAAGAAAAGCTTTGTTGATGAAGTTAAAATGGGGACATCCAGGAGAAAGAACCAACATCTAAATAAGTATCAACTAACTTTCGGAGTGATTTGAAAAAGGAAAAATATATAATTTAGGCCTCGTAAACAAATCTATTATTAGCAGAATTTAAAATCAATGATTTATTTGGAGTTAGTTTCCTTTGCTACTCTGCCTGGGGAGAGGTTGCACACTGGGCCCTGTGTTAAGGCCCTCTACATTTTAGATTTTAAACAATAGATGTTGGTCTACAAGGAACATATGCACTAAAGAACTTAACATACATGCATATGTTGTGTACATAACAAAGATATCACTAACAACGACTATCTTATTTTTTTTCTTTTGTGTACGTTCGGCAAGGATGAATGACTGACTGAAATAAGATGTGATTGATTGAGATGTCTGTTTTATGCGTCGATTGTTGCTAAGCAAACAGATTGGGACAGAGTGCTACACTTCAGTTCACTGGTTTTCATGGAACAAATGAACAGCTCATTGGGATTCAAGAATCAACTCCCTGAAATTGGCCAGTTAGACATTATCCTCTTAATAATGTTTATTCATGAAAAATGTTAAAGATATGAGTGTTGTTAATGATTGGCTCACCTATGTTATCAGTAAAGAATTCAACCAAAATAATTGGTAATAATCAAGTTAGTTTTATGCTCGTTTCCCCCCCGCCCTTGAGCTGTCTGTGGCATATACAGGTAACTGCCAAAATAAAGGAAACCCCAACATAAAGTGTCTCTTAATATGACATTGGGCCACCATGATCTGCCAGAACAGCTTCAGAGCACCGTGGCATATATTCCACAAGTGACTGGAACTGTATTGGAAGAATGTGACACCATTATTACACAAGAAATTCCTAATTTGGTGTTTGGTTTGTGGTGGAAAATGCTGTCTCAGGCGCCACTCCAGAATCTACCATAAGTGTTTTAATTTGGTTGAGATCTGGTGACTGACAGCCATGGCATATGGTTTACTTTGTCAGTGCTCTGTGGATGGGGGCATTGTCATCCTACCTATATTGGCATAGCCATGATAGCCAACATAATGGCCTGGCCAGCATTTATTTACTCAACCTTAAGCGTGATGGGATGTTAATTGCTTAAATAACTCAGGAATCACACCGGTGTTGATCTCATTTACTCAAGTGTTTCCCTTATTTTGTCAGTTAACTGTATGTGACTGCTTTGTTGTTGCAAACGGGTCCACTTGGGGTAAGAGCACTCCTCAGCCTGTTGAGATCGCAGTTTCCTGGTCCAAACCTGTTCATTTTCAAGTTCGTTCATCTCTTTATCTTCATTTCCTGATATGTTTGTATTTGGAAACTTAGGAAATATATGTTGATGGGTGCCAGTCTGTTTCTGCCTTTACTTATGGATTTGTCATGTTTGGCTTGACATTGACAACAATGGGGTTGGTAAGAGCACAAATAGATCTGGGACCAGGCTGAAAGGTTGATGCGGTCAAACCTGACTGCTTAGGTGGCCTAAATGGTCTTGGCAAGATCTGTTTGGTTTCTCCCCACATCAATGGAGGATATTCAGGTTTAGCAACTCATTTTTGTGTATTGTAAAAAATAAAATAAAAAAATATGGTTTAGAAGTATCAGATTGAAGTAGGGGTAGTGCAGTGTTTCCCAAACTCAGTCCTGCCCCCCCTTGGCTGCACGTTCTGGTTTTTAACCTAACACCACAAAGCTGATTTCAAATAATCAAAGCTTGATGAGTGTCATTTCAATTGGCTGTGTAGGTCTAGGGCAAAAACCAAGCTGTGCACCTGGGACCACGTTTGGGAACCCTGGGCTAAAGAGTGCTGTTAACCGAGATGGATTTAGCTAGCCTATATAGTAGATTTGGCAGCCAAGTAAAGGGTTAAACAATCAGACCATTTATGTGCTATGTGCCAGCTGCCTATAGTTCTAGTTGACGTGGTAGGGTAGGCTCTCTGTGTCCCAAATGGCGTCCTCGTCCCTATATAGTGCCCTAACTTTTGACCAGGGCCCTCGTCAAAAGTATTGCACTATATAGGGACCAGGATACCATTTGGGACGAACGCGGAGTTGAAAGGTCGGCTTAGTAATGTAGTCCTTCAGGGGGTAAACTCTTTGTCCCAGTTGTACTGAAGAGGTGTAGTATCCTATGCTGTATGGTATTATTATTATTAACCCTTTGCTAGAGCCGTGTGTGGAAGAATGTATTGGTTCTAATGCTGAACATCCAGAGGGAGGCTGGCTTTGGTCAAAGATGGGCATCTACCACCATATTGTTTTTTTAGGGTGAGTTTGCAGTTCTAAAATTGGGTAAAAACAGACAGAAATTTGACATGGGGATTTTCAGTTTGTACTGTACAACATTTACTACTTAGATTGTATTTATTTTAATCCTACTGTTGGTTGGCTGGTTTCCCCAAGGTGTGTGAGAGCGAATTGGCAAAGAAGCACGCAGATGATGACATTGTATATTGTTTGAGATTTCAGCTGAGAGAAATACTTGATGCATTGACTTTGGGTTTAGTAATGCCGTTTATAATTGAGTTAATCACTCACTGAGGCTGTTTATTCATGAATGAGTTGTGAGCAGCTAGTGATGTAGTGTGGTGATGCACTAACTTGTTTTTAAAAAGAATCTTACTGTTCAAGTAATGTGAAAGAATTTTAGAAGCATATGGTAATGATATTAATGTTGACAAGCTTGAGAATCTACAGGAATAGTTTTTTTTTCTTTTTCTTTTTTCCTCCATAATGTTTTCAGTAGAATTCTTCTGTAAATTTGGGGTTTGGGGTGGCAACAAGCAAATATAGCAACGGATCGGTTTTAAGTGTTTGACACACTAAATTCTAGAACTCTGTATGAAATGTCACCCAAAAAAATAAATTATTTTGATTTGGCCTTTTGAGTTCTGTATTATTATTTTTTTGATTTATCAAAGTATGTTGTGTTCCTAGTCCAGGCACTATACGTCTGGAATAACCAAGATTTATCTCACGTCTGGATTACGGCAACTCTGTGCTGGCTGGGCTCCAAGCTCCCGTGCCATCATACCCCTGAAACTCAACCAGAACGCCACAGCGTGCCTGGTGTCAACCTTCCCAAGTCCCCCCCGCTCCTTTTGCATTCACCGCTGGCTCCCAATAGAAGCATGCATCCAGTTTCAGACCCTGATGCTTGCATACTGTGCAGCAAAGGTTACAGCCCCTACCTACCTTCAGTTTACGGTCAAACCTACACCCCAACAAGAGCGCTCCATTTTGAGTCTCTCTGGATAAGAGTGCTAAATGTTAATCATATGTTGTGCACTCACAATTACATCGACGATCAATTCTGACCATCTAAGCTGAAAAGAAAACATTGACAGTCTGAGAACTGTCCTAGATCATACATATTGTTTTAATTTGTGAATTTGTCATTGTTTACATGCGTAGGTGTATTTGGCATGTGAGGGGAACATGTCCCACCCAATATTCCAGATGGCTTTTCTGCTATAAACCGTTGTGACGGAGCAGTTTGTTATCCTGTTTGTCTTTAACTTTTGAATGGTGGAGCTTTCAGGACGTTCACAAACCGCACGGGACACGTTAGAAGGGAGAGTGACAAATTCGCATTTGAAAGCAATGTAGATTTTCTATTCTACACACTTATTACCAGATCCCAAAACCTTTTGATGCATTTCAGTCAATACAAACCATTAATCCTTCAGATTGAAATTTGGGCTACCTGATTTGACATCTTTGTTATTTAAATCCGTAAACATGGGCACCCTCATAGATATTATCCTGACCAACTTGCCCTCCAAATACACCTCTGCTGTTTTCAATCAGGATCTCAGCGATCACTGCCTCATTACCTGCATTCGCTATGGGTCTGCGGTCAAACGACCACCCCATGCGAGCAGACCTTTCTAATCGACCTGGCCCGGGTATCCTGAAAGGATATTGACCTCATCCCGTCAGGTGAGGATGCCTGGTCATTCTTTCAAAGTAATTTCCTCACCATCTTAAATAAGCATGCCCATTTAAAAAAAAATATAGTTCTAAGAACAGATATAGCCCTTGGTTCACTCCAGACCTGACTGCCCTTGACCAGCACAAAAACATCCTGTGGCGGACTGCACTAGCATCAAATAGTCCCCGCGATATGCAACTTTTCATGGAAGTCAGGAACCAATACACGCAGTCAGTCAGGAAAGGAAAGGCTAGCTTTCTCAAGCAGAAATTTGCATCCTGTAGCTCTAACTCCAAAACCTTGGGGGAAAAAACCTGGGACACAAGTCCATGGAGAACAAGAGCACCTCCTCCCAGCTGCCCACTGCACTGAGGCCAGGTAACACTGTCACCACCGATAAATCCACCATAATCAAGAATTTCAATAAGCTTTCTCTATGGCTGGCCATGCTTTCCTCCTGGCTACCCCAACCCCGGCCAACAGCGCCGCACCCCCCGCAGCTACTTGCCCAAGCCTCCCCAGCTTCTCCTTCACCCAAATCCAGATGTTCTGAAAGAGCTGCAAAACCTGGACCTGTACAAATCAGCTGGGCTAGACAATCTGGACCCTCTTTCAAAAATTATCCGCCGCCATTGTTGCAACCCCTATTACCAATCTGTTCAACCTCTCTTTCGTATCGTCCGAGATCCCTAAAGATTGGAAAGCTGCTGCGGTCATCCCCCTCTTCCAGGGGGAGACACACTAGACCCAAACTGTTATAGACCTATATCCATCCTGCCCTAACTTTCTAAAGTCTTCGAAAGCCAAGTTAATAAACAGATCACTGACCATTTCGAATCCCACCGTACCTTCTCCGCTGTGCAATCCGGTTTCCGAGCTGGTCACGGGTGCACCTCAGCCACGCTCAAGGTACTAAACGATATCATAACCACCATCGATAAACGATTGTACTGTGCAGCCGTCTTCATCGACCTGGCCAAGGCTTTCGACTCTGTCAATCACAATATTCTTATCAGCAGACTCAACAGCCTTGGTTTCTCAAATGGCTGTCTCGCCTGTTTCACCAACTACTTCTCTGATTGAGTTCAGTGTGTCAAATCGGAGGGCCTGTTGTCCGGACCTCTGGCAGTCTCTATGGGGGTACCACGGGTCAATTCTCGGGCCGACTCTTTTCTCTGTATATATCAACGATGTCGCTCTTGCTGCGGGTGATTCCCTGATCCACCTCTACGCAGACGACACCATTCTGTATACATCTGACCCTTGTTTGGACACTGTGTTAACAAACCTCCAAACAAGCTTCAATGCCATACAACACTCCTTCGCTGGCCTCCAACTGCTCTTAAACGCTAGTAAAACCAAATACATACTTTTCAACCGTTTGCTGCCCGGACCCGCCCGCCCGACTAGCATCACTACTCTGGACGGTTCTGACTTAGAATATGTGGACAACTACAAATACCTAGGTGTCTGGCTAGACTGTAAACTCTCCTTCCAGACTCATATTAAACATCTCCAATCCAAAATCAAATCTAGAATCGGCTTCCTATTTCGCAACTAAGCCTCCTTCACTCACGCCGCCAAACTTACCCTTGTAAAACTGACTATCCTACCGATCCTCGACTTCGGCGATGTCATCTACAAAATAGCTTCCAATACTCTACTCAGCAAACTGGATGCAGTCTATCACAGTGCCATCCATTTTGTTACCAAATCACCTTATACCACCCACCACTGCGACCTGTATGCTCTAGTCGGTTGGCCCTCGCTACATATTCGTCTCCAGACCCACTGGCTCCAGGTCATCTATAAGTCTATGCTAGGTAAAGCTCCGCCTTATCTCAGCTCACTGGTCACGATAACAACACCCACCCGTAGCACGTGCTCCCGCAGGTATATCTCACTGGTTATCCCCAAAGCCAACACTTCCTTTGGTCGCCTTTCGTTCCAGTTTTCTGCTGCCAATGACTGGAACGAATTGCAAAAATCGCTGAAGCTGGAGACTTATATTTCCCTCACTAACTTTAAGCATCAGCTATCTGAGCAGCTAACCAATCTCAGTTGTACATAGCCCATCTGTAAATAGCCCACCCAATCTACCTACCTCATCCCCATATTGTTTTTATTTACTTTTCTGCTCTTTTGCACACCAGTATTAATACTTGCACATCATCATCTGCTCATCTATCACTCCAGTGTTAATTTGCTAAATTGTAATTATTTCGCTACTATGGCCTATTTATTGCCTTACCTCCTCACGCCATTTGCACACACTGTATATAGACTTTCTTTTTTTTGACTGTACGCTTGTTTATTCCATGAGTAACTCTGTGTTGTTGTTTGTGTCGCACTGCTTTGCTTTATCTTGGCCAGGTCGCAGTTGTAAATGGGAACTTGTTCTCAACTAGCTTACCTGGTTAAATAAAGGTTAAATAAAATAAAAAATACAAAACATTTAGGGCATTTAATTATGTAATGGCAGTAAGGTCAAATCCATGTTTAATCAAATAATTTCTACACTTGTTTCTGATAGCTTGATTGTCCATGTTATTAATATTTTTAAACTATGTTAGGGTAGTAGATCTAGAGAAAATATTTTTTTCTTTTGAATAAAAAATGTTTTTAGACTAGCAGTACCCAGAGGAAGGATATCTTGCCGGTCCCTGGCACAAAAACGTTGAAAGGTATCCTTACCATAAAAGCAGTCTTAAGCAGACAGAGGCCAGTTATGGACCTAAACTCAAACACTCATGAAAACATGAAGGTATTGTACAGTATACAGTGCATTTGGAAAGTATTAACAGATTTTGTTACGTTACACAGCCTTATTCTAAAATGTATTAAATATTTTTTTCCCCTCATCCATCTACACTCAATACCCCATGTAGACAAACCGAAAACATGTTTTTAGAAACTTTTGCAAGTAAAAAAACAAATACCTTATTTACATAAGTATTCAGACCCTTTGCTATGCGACTCGAAATTGAGCTCAGGTGCATCCTGTTTCCATTGATCATCCTTGAGATGTTTCTACAACTTGATTGGAGTCCACCTGTGGTAAATTTATTGATTGGACATGATTTGGAAAGGCACACACCTGTCTACATACTGTAAGGTCCCACAGTTGACAATGCATGTCAGAGCAAAAACCAAGCCATGAGGTCGAAGGAATTATCCGTAGAGCTCCGAGACAGGATTGTGTCGATGTACAGATCTGAGGAAGGGTACCAAAAAAGTTCTGCAGCATTGAAGGTCCCCAAGAACACATTGGACTCCATCATTCTTAAATGGAAGAAGTTTGGAACCACCAAGACTCTTCCTAAAGCTGGCTGCCCGGCCAAACTGAGCAATCGGGGGAACGGGTCCTTGGTCAGAGAGGTGACCAAGAACCCGATGGTCACTGACAGAGCTCCAGAGTTTCTCTGGGGAGATGGGAGGAACCTTCCAGAAGGACAACCATCTCTGCAGCACTCTACCAATCAGGCCTTTATGGTAAAGTGGCCAGATGGAAGCCACTCCTCAGTAAAAGGCACCTGACAGCCCGCTTGGAGTTTTCCAAAAGGCACCTAAAGGACTCTCAGACCATGAGAAACAAGATTCTCTGGTCTGATGAAACCAAGATTGAACTCTTTGGCCTGAAGCTGTAGACCACACTATCTAACGAGAGAGTTTTCATCTATATTCTTTGTAGTGGTCTATTTACCACCACAAACTGATGCTGGCACTAAGACCGCACTCAATGAGCTGTATACGACCATAAGCAAACAGGAAAACCCTCATCCAGACAGTGGTGGGCCGTCAGGGCCAGCAAGGCCTTCTCTGCTGGCCTAAACATCATCAGAATATAATATTTTTTTAAATATATTTTCCCACAAATATGTATTAAATTATTCCCCAGAGTAAGAGTTATACTCTTCATTTCATAGCTTTCCTCTTGGTTGCACTGCTTCCAGCCCCAGGTTGAGATTTGGAGGGCTGGTCTTTATGTTAGATCTTTTATCCAATCATATTCAGCCATCATGTGTTGCCAGGGTTCTAAAATCTGCCCTCAGGCCTTCAGAATCAACAGTGCGGGCGCTTGTAGCTTAAAGTGAATGGAAATGAAAATTTAGTGTCAACCAATCAGCTTTAGAGTTGGCTATTGTACGCCTGCTGGCTGGCTCCAGTGTTACACAGGAGCCAGCTAGCAGGCGTAGTGCGTGCACGTCTTTTGATTGGATTACCAATATTGAGAGGAAGGTCCTATGGGCAGGTCTATGCAGAACCTCAAAACTAGGAAACTGAATTTGATAAACGAATTAATTCGAGTACTACTAAGCTGTTTTTTCAACCCACAATGGCGGAAGGAGGAGAAGATATCGATTTGGTCGAGGATATAATTATAACGCCATTCTCAAGACGAACTCAAGGTCGCCCGACGCTACAAAGCCTGTCACAGGCGGGAAAGGGGTTCGTTCGCCACTTTCAAAGTTCCAACTACGAGCGCTATCAATGGCTCACAGGCTCCGAGAAGCACTGCAAACTGTACTGCTGGGAATGCCTATTATTTGCAAGTGATCGATTTGGTGTTTGGAGCCACACTGGCTTTGCAAACTTGAGTTGTCTAACCAAGGCAGCAACGAGACACCAAAGTAAGGCTGGGCACTTACAAGCAATGGTGCTTTTGAAAACTTTTGTTGACACCCGAGTGGATCTACAGCTCAACGAACAAGCGCGCAGGGCAACGGAGCTGCACAATGAAAAGGTGAAGAAAAATAGGGAAATATTGAAAAGACTCATTGATTGTGTCATGTTTTTGGGTAAACACTGTTTACCCAAAAATGTCAATTTTTGTCAATTTCAAGGTGACGCAACGCCTGGTTATACTGCGTTTCTGTCTAAATGTATAGTGTCTAGAGCCATGGCATCATAATGATGGTAATAAGAGGTGGATTAATTCGGGTGGGACTGTGTAGGACCTCACTGAAGGCCCAGGCCCCAGGCCCACGGCACGCCACTGCATCCAGAGGTGGTGCTCCTAGTGGCCTGGGACTTTAATGCAGGGAAACTTAAATATGTTTTACCTCATTTCTACCAGCATGTTAAATGTGCAACCAGAGGGAAAACTCTAGACCACCAGTATTCCACACACAGAGACGCATGTAAAGCTCTCCCTCGCCCTCCATTTGGCAAATCTAACCATAATTCTATCCTCCTGACTCCTGCTTACAAGCGAAAATTAAAGCAGGAAGCAGCATTGACTCGGTCAATTAAAAAGTGGTCAGATGAAGCAGATGCTAAGCTACAGGACTGTTTTTCTAGCACAGACTGGAATATGTTCTGGGATTCTTCCGGTGGCATTAAGGAGTACACCACATCAGTCACTGGCTTCATCAATAAGTGCATCGATGACGTCGTCCCCACAGTGACTGTACGTACATATCCCAACCAGAGCCATGGATTATAGGCAACATCCGCACTGAGCTAAAGGGTAGAGCTGCCGCTTTCCAGGAGCGGGACTCTAACCTGGAAGCTTATAAGAAATCCCACTATGCCCTCCGACGAACCATCAAACAGGCAAATGATCAATACAGGACTAAGATCGAATTGTACTACACCGGCTCCGACGCTTGTCGGATGTGACAGGGCTTGCAAACTATTACAGACTACAAAGGGAACCACAGCCGAGAGCTGCCCAGTGACACAAGCCTACCACACGAACAAAATTACTTCTATGCTCGCTTCGAGGCAAGTAACACTGAAACATGCATGAGATCATTAGCTGTTCCAGACGACTGTGTGATCACGCTCTCCGAAGCCGATGTGAGTAAGACCTTTAAACAGGTCAACATTCACAAGGCCGCAGGGCCAGACAGATTACCAGGACATGTACTCCAAGCATACGCTGACCAACTGGCAAGTCTATATTGACATTTTCAACCTCTCCCTGTAATACCAACATGTTTCAAGCAGACCACCATAGACTCTGTGCCCAAGAACACGTAAGGTAACCTGCCTAAATGACTACCGACCCGCAGCATTCATATCTGTAGCCATGAAGTGCTTTGAAAGGCTGGTCATGGGTCATATCAACACCATTATCCCAGAAACCCTAGACCCACTCCAATTTGCATACCACCCCAACAGATCCACATATGATGCAATCTCTATTGCACTCCACACTGCCCTTTCCCACCTGGACAAAAGGAACACCTACAGTTGAAGTCGGAAGTTTACATACAACTTAGCCACATACATTTAAACTCAGTTTTTCACAATTCCTGACATTTAATCCTTGTAAAAATTCCCTGTCTTAGGTCAGTTAGGATCACCACTTTATTTTAAGAATGTGAAATGTTAGAAAAATAGTAGAGTGATTTATTTCAGCTTTTATTTCTTTCATCACATTCCCAGTGGGTCAGAAGTTCACATACACTCAATTAGTATTTGGTAGCATTGCCTTTAAATTGTTTAACTTGGGTCAAACGTTTCGGTTAGCCTTCCACAAGCATCCCACAATAAGTTGGGTGAATTTTGGCCCATTCCTCCTGACAGAGCTGGTGTAACTGAGTCAGGTTTGTAGGCCTCCTTACTCGCACACGCTTTTTCAGGTCTGCCCACACATTTTCTATAGGATTTAGGTCAGGGCTTTGTGATGGCCACTCCAATACCTTTACATTGTTGCCCTTAAGCCATTTTGCCACAACTTTGGAAGTATGCTTGGGGTCTTTGTCCATTTGGAAGACCCATTTGTGACCAAGCTTTAACTTCCTGACTGATGACTTGAGATGTTGCTTCAATATATCCACATATTTGTCCTTCCTCATGATGCCATCTATTCTGTGAAGTGCACCAGTCGCTCCTGCAGCAAAGCACCCCCACAACATGATGCTGCCACCCCTGTGCTTCACGGTTGGGATGGTGTTCTTCAGCTTGCAAGCCTCCCCCTTTTTCCTCCAAACATAACGATGGTCATTATGGCCAAACAGTTCCATTTTTATTTCATCAGACCAGAGGACATTTCTCCAAAAAGTACGTTCTTTGTCCCCATGTGCAGTTGCAAACCATAGTCTGGCTTTTTATGACGGTTTTGGAGCAGTGGCTTCTTCCTTGCTGAGCGGCCTTTCAAGTTATATCGATATAGGACAGGTTTCACTGTGGCTATAGATACTTTTGTACCTGTTTCCTCCAGCATCTTCACAAGGTCCTTTGCTGTTCTGGGATTGATTTGCACTTTTCGCACCAAAGTACGTTCATCTCTAGGAGACAGAACGCGTTTCCTTCCTGAGCGGTATGACGGCTGCGTGGTCCCATGGTGTTTATACTTGCGTACTATTGTTTGTACAGATGAACGTGGTACCTTCAGGCGTTTGGAAATTGCTCCCAAGGATGAACCAGACTTGTGGAGGTCTACAATTTGTTTTCTGAGGTCTTGGCTGATTTCTTTTGATTTTCCCATGATGTCAAGCAAAGAGGCACTGAGTTTGAAGGTAGGCCTTGAAATACATCCACAGGTACACCTCCAATTGACTCAAATGATGTCAATTAGCCTATCAGAAGCTTCTGAAGCCATGACATAATTTTCTGGAATTTTCCAAGCTGTTTAAAGGCAGTCAACTTCTGACCCACTGGAATTGTGATACAGTGAATTATAAGTGAAATAATCTGTCTGTACACAATTGTTGGAAAAATTACTTGTGTCATGCACAAAGTAGATGTCTTAACCGACTTGCCAAAACTATAGTTTGTTAACAAGAAATTTGTGGAGTGGTTGAAAAAGGAGTTTTAATGACTCCAACCTAAGTGTATGTAAACTTCTGACTTCAACTGTATGTAAGCATGCTATTCATTGACTCAGTGTTCAACACCATAGTGCCCTTAAAGTTCATCAATAAGCTAAGGACCCTGGGACTTAACACCTCCCTCTGCAACTGGATCCTGGACATCCTGACGGGCCGCCCCCAGGTGGTAAGGGTAGGTAACAACACATCCGCGACACTGATCCTCAACATGGGGGCCCCTCAGGGGTGCATGCTCAGAACCCCTCCCTTACTACCTGTTCACTCATGACTGCACGGCCAGACACGACTCAAATACCATCATTGAGTTTACAGATGACACAACAGTGGTAGGCCTGATCACCGACAACAACGAGAGAACCTATAGGGAGGAGGTCAGAGACCTGACCATGTGGTGCAAGGACAACAACCTCTCCCTCAAAGGACATGATTGTGGACTACAGGAAATGGGGGACCGAACATGCCCCCGTTCTCATTGACGGGCTGTAGTAGAGCATTTTGAGAGATTCAAGTTCCTTGGCGTCTACATCACCAACAAAATAACATGGTCCAAGACAGTCGTGAAGAGGGCACAACAAAACCTATTCCCCCTCAGGAGACTGAAAAGATGTGGCATTGGTCTTCAGATCCTCAAAAGGTTGTTACAGCTGCACCATCGAGAGCATCCTGACGGGTTGCATCATTGCCTGGTATGGCAACTGCTCGGCCTCCGACCGCAAGGCACTACAGAGGGTAATGCGTACGGCCCAGTACATCACTGGGGCCAAGCTTCCTGCCATCCAGGACCTCTATACCAGGCGATGTCAGAGGAAGGCCCTAAAAATTGTTAAAGACTCCAGCCAACCTAGTCATAGACTGTTTTCTCCGCTACCGCATGGCAAGTGGTACTGGAGCGCCAAGTCTAGGTCCAAGAGGCTTCTTAACATCTTCTACACCCAAGCCATAAGACTCCTGAACATCTAATCAAATGGCTACCCAGACTATTTGCATTGTGCCCCTCCCCCACCCTTTTACGCTGCTGCTTCTCTCTGTTATTATCTATGCATTGTCACTTTAATAACTCTACCTACATGTACATATTACCTCAATTACCTCGACTAACCGGTGCCTCCGCACATTGACTCTGTACCGGTACCCCCCCTGTATATAGCCTCCACATTGGCTCTGTACCGGTACCCCCTGTATATAGCCTCCACATTGACTCTGTACCGGTATCCCCCTGTTTTATAGCCTCCACATTGACTCTGAACCGGTACCCCCTGTATATAGCCTCCACATTGACTCTGTACCGGTACCGCCTGTATACAGCCTCCACATTGACTCTGTACCGGTACCGCCTGTATATAAACTCCACATTGACTCTGTACCGGTACCCCCTGTATATAGCCTCCACATTGACTCTGAACCGGTACCCCCTGTATATAGCCTCCACATTGGCACTGTACCGGTACCCCCTGTATATAGCCTCCACATTGACTCTGTACCAATACCCCCTGTATATAGCCTCCACATTGGCTCTGTACCAGTACCCCCTGTATATAGCCTCCACATTGACTCTGTACCGGTACCCCCTGTATATAGCCTCCACATTGGCTCTGTACCGGTACCCCCTGTATATAGCCTCCACATTGACTCTGTACCAATACACCCTGTATATAGCCTCCACATTGGCTCTGTACCGGTACCCCCTGTATATAGCCTCCACATTGGCTCTGTACCGGTACCCCCTGTATATAAACTCCACATTGACTCTGTACCGGTACCCCCTGTATATAGCCTCTGTTACACCCCTGAACAAGGGGGGGAAAGAATCACAATTGTGATACGGAATGTTTACTCATGAGAACTTTTAGTGCAATCATTTTACAAAAGTAACACATTTTACAGAATAACAGATCTACAGGAAATAGAGTCTTGTAGGGTACAAGGCTTATTCAAGTCACAACAGTATACACTGTACATCACTGAAACAAATACTATTTTCAATATATAATATAATAATATAAGCTTTAACTCAGTAAACCATAACTCAATTTATCAACAGGCAATAAAGTGTTTGAAAAACCATTACACAAATAACACCGCAAAATATATTATTAACAACGCACCTGTTCATTCACAATCGACATAAAATGGCAGCTACGTAGCAGTACGAAGCTAGCTGCAACCGAGCACGGCTCATTACTCTCTGCAAACTTAACTAACTTCCTCAATATGTTACTACGACACACCTTAAACACTCTTGACATGTTAGCAAGTTATTACATTTAAATTACTCTTTTTAATCATCAATAACGTACCTGAACAAGGGGAGAAAGAATCACAATTGTGATACGGAATGTTTACTTATTGAACTTTTAGTGCAATGAGAAAAAGACCGCGAATTCTCCGTGAACTTGAGTGGAGACCAGAGCAATCGATCTCAGGCTCATAGATTAAGAGCATTTAGTAGATCACAGATTAACACTTTTACCCACGACAACATAAAGTAATCAACATAACGTTTACACATTCCTCTCACAATTCGTACCCTTTGTATGCTTGACGGATTTTAACACAATTATATAAATGTTATCAATCTATCAACTAATAATGAATGCATGATCTTCTTAACCTTAGATGTTTTAAAATCCTCACATACTATGAATTTACTAATACTGTTTAATGTATAACAGGCTATTAGTATTTCCTTTAACCTGTCACACCTCCACATTGACTCTGTACCGGTACCCCCTGTATATAGCCTCCACATTGACTCTGTACTGGTACCCCCTGTATATAAACTCCACATCGACTCTGTACCGGTACCGCCTGTATATAAACTCCACATTGACTCTGTACCGGTACCCCCTGTATATAGCCTCCACATTGACTCTGTACCGGTACCCCCTGTATATAGCCTCCACATTGACTCTGTACTGGTACCGCCTGTATATAAACTCCACATTGACTCTGTACCGGTACCCCCTGTATATAAACTCCACATTGACTCTGTACCGGTACCCCCCTGTATATAGCCTCCACATTGACTCTGTACCGGTACCCCCTGTATATAGCCTCCACATTGACTCTGTACCGGTACCCCCCTGTATATAGCCTCCACATTGACTCTGTACCGGTACCCCCTGTATATAGCCTCCACATTGACTCTGTACCGGTACCCTCTGTATATAGCCTCCACATTGACTCTGTACCGGTACCCCCTGTATATAGCCTCCACATTGACTCTGTACCGGTACCCCCTGTATATAGCCTCCACATTGACTCTGTACCGGTACCCCCTGTATATAGCCTCCACATTGACTCTGTACCGGTATCCCCCTGTTTTATAGCCTCCACATTGACTCTGAACCGGTACCCCCTGTATATAGCCTCCACATTGACTCTGTACCGGTACCGCCTGTATACAGCCTCCACATTGACTCTGTACCGGTACCGCCTGTATATAAACTCCACATTGACTCTGTACCGGTACCCCCTGTATATAGCCTCCACATTGACTCTGAACCGGTACCCCCTGTATATAGCCTCCACATTGGCACTGTACCGGTACCCCCTGTATATAGCCTCCACATTGACTCTGTACCAATACCCCCTGTATATAGCCTCCACATTGGCTCTGTACCAGTACCCCCTGTATATAGCCTCCACATTGACTCTGTACCGGTACCCCCTGTATATAGCCTCCACATTGGCTCTGTACCGGTACCCCCTGTATATAGCCTCCACATTGACTCTGTACCAATACACCCTGTATATAGCCTCCACATTGGCTCTGTACCGGTACCCCCTGTATATAGCCTCCACATTGGCTCTGTACCGGTACCCCCTGTATATAAACTCCACATTGACTCTGTACCGGTACCCCCTGTATATAGCCTCTGTTACACCCCTGAACAAGGGGGGGAAAGAATCACAATTGTGATACGGAATGTTTACTCATGAGAACTTTTAGTGCAATCATTTTACAAAAGTAACACATTTTACAGAATAACAGATCTACAGGAAATAGAGTCTTGTAGGGTACAAGGCTTATTCAAGTCACAACAGTATACACTGTACATCACTGAAACAAATACTATTTTCAATATATAATATAATAATATAAGCTTTAACTCAGTAAACCATAACTCAATTTATCAACAGGCAATAAAGTGTTTGAAAAACCATTACACAAATAACACCGCAAAATATATTATTAACAACGCACCTGTTCATTCACAATCGACATAAAATGGCAGCTACGTAGCAGTACGAAGCTAGCTGCAACCGAGCACGGCTCATTACTCTCTGCAAACTTAACTAACTTCCTCAATATGTTACTACGACACACCTTAAACACTCTTGACATGTTAGCAAGTTATTACATTTAAATTACTCTTTTTAATCATCAATAACGTACCTGAACAAGGGGAGAAAGAATCACAATTGTGATACGGAATGTTTACTTATTGAACTTTTAGTGCAATGAGAAAAAGACCGCGAATTCTCCGTGAACTTGAGTGGAGACCAGAGCAATCGATCTCAGGCTCATAGATTAAGAGCATTTAGTAGATCACAGATTAACACTTTTACCCACGACAACATAAAGTAATCAACATAACGTTTACACATTCCTCTCACAATTCGTACCCTTTGTATGCTTGACGGATTTTAACACAATTATATAAATGTTATCAATCTATCAACTAATAATGAATGCATGATCTTCTTAACCTTAGATGTTTTAAAATCCTCACATACTATGAATTTACTAATACTGTTTAATGTATAACAGGCTATTAGTATTTCCTTTAACCTGTCACACCTCCACATTGACTCTGTACCGGTACCCCCTGTATATAGCCTCCACATTGACTCTGTACTGGTACCCCCTGTATATAAACTCCACATCGACTCTGTACCGGTACCGCCTGTATATAAACTCCACATTGACTCTGTACCGGTACCCCCTGTATATAGCCTCCACATTGACTCTGTACCGGTACCCCCTGTATATAGCCTCCACATTGACTCTGTACCGGTACCGCCTGTATATAAACTCCACATTGACTCTGTACCGGTACCCCCTGTATATAGCCTCCACATTGGCTCTGTACCGGTACCGCCTGTATATAAACTCCACATTGACTCTGTACCGGTACCCCCTGTATATAGCCTCCACATTGACTCTGTACCGGTACCCCCTGTATATAGCCTCCACATTGACTCTGTACTGGTACCGCCTGTATATAAACTCCACATTGACTCTGTACCGGTACCCCCTGTATATAAACTCCACATTGACTCTGTACCGGTACCCCCCTGTATATAGCCTCCACATTGACTCTGTACCGGTACCCCCTGTATATAGCCTCCACATTGACTCTGTACCGGTACCCCCCTGTATATAGCCTCCACATTGACTCTGTACCGGTACCCCCTGTATATAGCCTCCACATTGACTCTGTACCGGTACCCTCTGTATATAGCCTCCACATTGACTCTGTACCGGTACCCCCTGTATATAGCCTCCACATTGACTCTGTACCGGTACCCCCTGTATATAGCCTCCACATTGACTCTGTACCGGTACCCCCTGTATATAGCCTCCACATTGACTCTGTACCGGTACCCCCTGTATATAGCCTCCACATTGACTCTGTACCGGTACCCCCTGTATATAGCCTCCACATTGACTCTGTACCGGTACCCCCTGTATATAGCCTCCACATTGAATCTGTACCGGTACCCCCTGTATATAGCCTCCACATTGAATCTGTACCGGTACCCCCTGTATATAGCCTCCACATTGACTCTGTACCGGTACCCCCTGTATATAGCCTCCACATTGACTCTGTACCGGTACCGCCTGTATATAAACTCCACATTGACTCTGTACCGGTACCCCCTGTATATAGCCTCCACATTGACTCTGTACCGGTACCCCCCTGTATATAGCCTCCACATTGACTCTGTACCGGTACCCCCTGTATATAGCCTCCACATTGACTCTGTACCGGTACCCCCTGTATATAAACTCCACATTGACTCTGTACCGGTACCCCCTGTATATAGCCTCCACATTGACTCTGTACCGGTACCGCCTGTATATAGCCTCCACATTGACTCTGTACCGGTACCCCTGTATATAGCCTCCACATTGACTCTGTACCAGTATCCCTGTATATAGCCTCGCTATTGTTATTTTACTGCTGCTCTTTCATTATTATTATACTTTTTTGGGGGGGGGGGGGGGGGGGGGGGGGGTATTTTTCTTAAAACTGCATTGTTGGTTAAGGGCTTGTAAGTAAACATTTCACTACCTGTTGTATTCGGTGCATGTGACAAATACAATTTGATTTGAATGTCCTTGAGTGGCCCAGCCAGAGCCCGGACTTGAACTCGATCGAACATCTCTGGAGAGACATGGAAATAGCTGTGCAGCGATGTTCCCATTCAACCCGACAGAGCTTGAGAGGATCTGCAGATAAGATTGGGAGAAACTCCCCAAATACACGTGTGCCAAGCTTGTAGCGTCATACCCAAGAAGACAAGAGGCTGTAATCGATGCCAAAGGTGCTTCAACTGAGTAAAGGGTCTGAATGCTTATGTAAATGTGATGTTTCAGTTTAAATATTTATAAAAATTGCTAAAAAATCTAAAAACCTGTTTTTGCTTTGTCCTTGTAGTGTACTGTGTGTAGATTGATAAGGGGAGAAAACTATTTAATCCATTTTAGAATAAGGCCGTAATGTAACAAAATGTGGAAAAAGTCAAGGGGTCTGAATACTACCTGAATGCACTGTATATCAAAGAATGTTCTTTTGGCCATGACAATGCTTTCATGTAAGTTATTGAAGTGGATAGAACTATTTTACACTATTGGACATTTTGGAGAGATTTATTACACATAGAACTCCTGGAACCAACCCAGTGGCCTTGTGGGTGAAGTGTCTGCCTAGAGATTGGAAGGTTATTCATGGTTGAGTTATACCAAAGACTAAAAACGGGACCTGATGCCTCTGCTTGGCACTCAGAATGAAAGAGATGTATTGGGCGTAAGGCCCTGTGACAGAGTAGTGTCCTGTCCAGGATGTTCTAGTTTGGACTAGGCTTATTTACGTAGTAGAGGACACCTGGGCCTTGTTATGGATGAAAACCTATACAGACAGATTGGTATAAGATATCTGCTCAATTTCTTTTGCACATGTTGACAAGACGATAAGGGGTCACCGAAGTGGAATATTGCCCAATAAAGCTTCTTTGAATAAGCCTCTTCGTGTACACCTGATAAAACAAACAAGAGGTTTTTATATTTTAATCTTCTGTGTTGTATATTAAAGTGTCTCAAACTTAAAAACATTTCAAGTCAATATCTGACATGGTACAGGTGTCTTCAATTTGAGCCAATAACCATGTGTGTGAGGTGTATACTTTTGATACCACAAAGATTTGTATAAGACTACCAAAAAACACCCTGTGTGACCCTGTTTTAGAACATTGTCACTCAGGAGGTGGACACTATTTGGCATGACATAAACCTGCCACATTTTCCAAAACTATGGGTGGCAAGCCAACCTGAATAATGACTCTTTAATTTTGAACAAATAGCTTGGTTATTGTTTATGGCTTGGAGTCTGAAATTAAATAGGTAAACATTTTCATACCCAGTCTTTCCTATATTTTCCTTAAAACTCCTCTTCAACTTATCTTTCATTCCATGTTTTCTACAAACCTTCCAGAAAGGCCAGGAGTAAATGAGTAATGGCAAACCTTGTTAAAGGCCTTAAAGGTCCAGTGCAACATGACTAAGGTCATTTGAAATAAAACAGCCACACCAATGCTTTGGACCTGGTTTAGATATGTTCCTTTTTTATGCTGATTTCAGGCAGTGATACTTATTGATGTTATTTTAAGGAGGGTACCAAGAGTGTTAAGTATTCTTCATTGTGTAAAGTGATAGGGTTAGGGCAGCGGTCACCAAATGGGGTCGCAGGAGAATTTCCAAAATCCTGATAAAAATAAAATATTATAACATCGTCTTTGTCTCTCAAAATTATTGTAACTTTAAAAATCTAAATGAAAATAATTCAAATCTAAAAGTTTAAGTAAAGGTTAAATAAAACAATAATAATTATTCAACCAAAGAGCATCCTTAGATCGTGGGGGAAATGCCGCCCTTGACAGTTGCACTGGAATCATTCCCATGGTGAATGGCTAAGCTTGCAATGTTGATATTACCGGTCGCATTTGATATGGTGAAAACCATGTGTGCGGGAGGCAGAGACACAGAAACTCACAACAATAACTTTGTCAGATAACAACACTGTGAAACAAATAATTGATGCTATAGCTAGCTGTCAAGAGGAAACGGACTGAACAACTCAAAAACTCCACACCATATGCTCTCCAAATGGAAGTTAGCTGTGAGGGCCGACATGCCCATGCATTGACTTTTGTTCACTATATGCCGGCCCGGGGATGTTAGGACGAGGACAAAATGCTATTCACGAGGACAAATTGTTCTGTCTCGGTGATGTTCAGTGTTCTGCGTGGCTAGATTGACGAAAAACAGATTCCATATGATCGAATGGTGGTCTTTTGCACAGATGGGGCTCCATCTAGCACGGGGCGGTGAGCAGGCCTCTGCACTCTAGTTATGAATGTCTCCCAATGCTATACGGACGCCTTATATGATACACCCGCTGAGCTATAATGAATACACCGAGAGCAACTGGTGGCAAAAGAGCTGAGCGCAGAACTCGGAGATACGCAGCAGGTAGATTTGTAAATTACATCGCGCACGCCTGTTCGCGAAACTATATGGATATATGAGATCATAGCATGACAATGTTCTATTTCACACCGAGGCTAGGTGGTTATCGAGGGAATATTTTTTCGAATTGAGAGAGGAACAGATGTCATTCGCAATGGATGTAAAAACAAACCGAGTTTGTTGACTTTCTGTGCAATGAAAATAAAACGTGTATCCTTGCCTATGTAACTGACATATTTGTGAAACTGAACGCAAGGATGCAAGGGAAATACAAAAACAAAAAAAGTATACAGATTAGTGACCGAATCTGCGAAACCCATTTGACTGTGATCCTTGCTCAGTTGACATGCAGGTATGTGAAATCGAATGCTGCAGACAACGCATTCACGGCTCACTATGGAGGAGTTTTGGATCCTGACTAAAACGGAATAGTGTGCCGTCTCCCTCCAAGCTTTACAACTCATGGTACTCTGATTCAGTGCTCTCGTCTGCATTGCGCACTGTCGATCACGCCCCCTGACTTTGAGACATACATCCCAGTGTTGCCAACTAATTTTCAGGGTAAATTGCTATAGGCAGGTTGATTTGTTGTTAAAAGTTGCTCAATGATGTTGCGATGTCGTTGAGTGATAACGTAAAACTGCGTCATTACGTAGAATACGCAATAACGTTACTCAAATTGACTGGCCATCTCCGCAAAAAATAGGATTTGACATTTGTTCAGGTACAGACTCTCACTATTTTCTGTACTTCTGGCTGTACAATTTTGATTGAGACATGTTGATTGATGTTGTAAGTTCTGTTCAAGATCAAACATTCGTGACCAGCTATATTCATTGGGTTTGGCTCGCTGAACCCGTACTACTGCTGCTGCAGTCAGCCAACAATGATTTGAAATTTACTGAAGTTGCTGCTGGCTGAGCGCCTGCTGCTGACGTCACTCACAATGCACTTTTGCAGCCAGGCACGTGTGTTGTGACTGAGTGTGTGACAGAAAAAAAAGTGTTTGTGTCCTTTAGAGGGAAAATGCGTGCATTTTAGCGTTTGAGTCACTTTTCAAAATTTGCTAAAAGTTCCAAATACATTTTTAAAAGTAGCTAAATGTGTTGCTAGGTGCTGTTTGAAAAAAAAGTTGCCAGGGTTGTCTGAAAAGTTGCTAAATCTAGCAACAAAATTGCTAAATTGTCATCACTGCAAGACGCACCCATCTCATTAGTGGTGGTGAGATAAGATACATTATGTCAGACTAATTTGTAATTGACTGTTAAGAATGTGATGGTGAGTTGAGAATACATTCAGCAATACTGTTAATGTTTTTCAACTGACTGCCATAGCCCATAATAAAAAGTTAACATTGGCTGTTAATTACATCATTGTTTTTCACATGGTTGGGGTCGTGAGAATGTTAAGATATCAAAATGCAGTCCCCTGGGTTAGGGTAGTAGTATGCCACCTGTTTTTTCATACAAGCACTCAGCATAGAAGAGGTTAACACACCATTTACTTTTAGCAGCCGCTCTGATCCAGAGCAATAAGGGTTAAGTGCCTTGCTCAAGGGCACATCAACAGATATTTCACCTAGTCAGCTCGAGGATTCGACCCAGCAACCTTTACTGTTACTGGCCCAACGCTCTTAACCACTAGGCTACCTGTCACCATGCAAATAATTTGCAACCATACAAATATTTTTTCTGTCTTAAGTCTTTTTATTTTCATTTTCTGATGCAGTGCTTATTTACGCAATAAAACACACGAATACAGTATTTCAATAAAATATTAGCGAAATGCACCATTAACAAACAGTAAACATTTAAATCAGTACAAAATTCAGAAGGTGCGCAAAATCTACAATTAGCAAAGTCTTATGATAACTGACATGAACATAGGCTACAAATATAATCTAAGATTGTTGATAATAAACTAATTACACAATTATCCAAAATGTGCTACTAGAACTTCTAGCTGATTGACATTAGTACCACGTTTAGTGCCATCGTATGTGATTGAGGTAAGGCGGTGTGTATATAGGAATTCTTTGGGGAAAAAATACTTTATGATTTCCAAACGCTTTTATAAAGGCAAGTCTTTTACATTTCTTCGCATAAATCAATACATACAAATTTATGAAGTACTCCTTGATTGATTGTCATAGCAACACATAAGAAGTCACAATAACAAAGGCATAACAAAATAGAAGATTCCAAAGAAAGTAATTTTTAAATCCTGTTTAAAATGGCAAACACCCTTACTGGTTAATTGACCTTGACCAACTGCAAGAAGTGCAGAAGCTGTCTGAAGTGAGGCCATTGACACAATTCACCTCATTGTTAAGCCACAGGTCCACACTGAGAAACTAAAGGAAAACTGGTATCACCAGATGTGGTGCTGGTGGTTAGGAACACCCCTGACTTTGTATTGTAATGGTTCGGTCTGTTGTAGACAACCTGGCTAAAAACGATGGCTTTGTTGTGTGTGAGGAAGTTGTCGGTCAGCTGGACAGAGAAGGCGGAGAGCTGCTGATGGCATATGTTGCTGCTGGGCCCTGGGGTGTCCAGGTGGGTACGAGGGAGGGGCTCACATCAGATCTACAGAGGAATAGAGAAAAATAGGATGATGTCTGGAGAGAGGGTTGGATGGAGAGCGGGGCAGAAGGAAAGAGGTGAGAGAGGGTGGAGTGGTAGAGAGAGAGAGAGAGAGAGAGGGGTGGATGGATTAAAAGACACCTTAACTGATATTGTAGTTCAATCTACTACCTCGTTGTCCTGGTCCGAATTCTCATGCTGCTCCTGATCGGCCGTAGAAGCGCTCTCCTTCCAGGCACTAAGGTTTAATTGCTGGATGTTGTTGCACTTGATGGGTGTGTTCTCTCCCTCAGGGATGCGGAAGGGGTCACGTGATACGGCTGTAATGCCAGTGTTGTCACAGATGATCTGAGCCAGAGAGACATTTTTCAGGGCCTTCCTCTGTGCCGAGGTGAAGACGCCTGGGTTTTCATACCATAGCCTGGGGATCAACAAGTGATATGAGACACATACTATTACAGACAAACACATGCTGGACCTTTAAAAAAAGTAAAAACTGCACTCTGGCAGTGCTATGTCAAATGCCTTACATGATGCAGGTCAGTCAACATCTCTCTCTCTCCCTCTCTCTCACACACACACCTGTCTCCCTGGCGGATCCTCTGGAACTGGGTGGCGATGAGGCAGGCGAAGAGAGGCCCGACGCGGCCCCTGTGTACGAAGGGTTCAGCCACGCCCCCCATCCACACGTCAATGTTATCTGGGGTGCCGTAGAGCTGCAGCAGTCTAAAGGCCAGGTCTGTGTTGTTCAGAACCACGGCCAGCTCGCCCAGGTTACTAGGTGTTGAGAGCCCACAGAATTTACGCCAAGCGTTGTAGTCTAGGTTAGGGAAGAGAAAGGAAATAATAAATGAATGGAACTGACCAATAGAGATGCAGTACATGGAAGACGAGAGGAATGATTTTGGAACTGACCAATAGAGATACAGTACATGGAAGACGAGAGGAATGATTTTGGAACTGACCAATAGAGATGCAGTACATGGAAGACGAGAGGAATGATTTTGGAACTGACCAATAGAGATACAGTATATGGAAGACGAGAGGAATTAGAGTGATGATTGATTTTGTGTTAACAGCCAAAGGATATGAGTTTAATGGTATAGATGTGTTTATCTGTGGTATCAGTCTAACAGTATAAATGTGTTTATCTGTGGTATCAGTCTAACAGTATAGCTGTGTTTATCTGTGGTATCAGTCTAACAGTATAGATGTGTTTATCTGTGGTATCAGTCTAACAGTATAGATGTGTTTATCTGTGGTATCAGTCTAACAGTATAGATGTGTTTATCTGTGGTATCAGTCTAACAGTATAAATGTGTTATCTGTAGTATCAGTATAACAGTATAGAGGGAAAATTAAAGGTGTGTACCAGGCAGGCCATGGTCACGTCCACGCTGCATGTTGAGAGAGCCCAGGTCCAGAGCCAGATGGTTTATGAACTGGAAGAGTTTCTCCCTCAGAGCATCCACCATCATGTGGTCCTGGGTGTTCAGCTTAGCAGGGCGACCCACTAGACCACGGATAAGAGGGTCGATACCACCTGAAGGAGGACAGACAGAGAATAGGATGTTTTTTTTTAACCTTTCCCCCCATCATAGACTGTTATAAACTGGGTGGTTCAAGCCCTGAATGCTGATTGGCTGACAGCCATGGTATATCAGACCGTATACCACTGAAATGTCAAAACATTTATTTTTTACTGCTCTAATGACGTTGGTAACCAGTTTATAATAGCAATAAGGCACCTCGGGGGTTTGTGGTATATGGCCAATATACCACGACTAAGGGTTGTATCCAGGCACTCTGCTTTGCATCGTGCATAAGAACATCCCTTAGCCGTGGTATATTGGCCATATACCACACCCCCTCGGGCCTTATTGCTTAATTAATAATCCAGAGAGTGAATTAGTTTACAACTGGCAAAGGGGTCTGCAAAGCATTCCTATGTGACCCACCACCACTCACCCTCAAACACCAGCCTCCAGGGGGTGAAGAAGGCCTTGAAAAGGGGCACGCTGGGGAACATGGGATTCTCCGTGTTGTTGATGTCCAGGCGGGACAGCGTGGGCTGGATGGCCAGGTGGGCAAAGCGGTACGCTGCTGTCGCAAACACGTTGGCAATGCTGGGATCAATCGTCTCGTTGTAGCCAGGGTAACGGCCGAGCTGCCGGGCCATGGTGTCTCGGCCCACGATGTGCGGCAGGTAGTCCCTGAACACAAGCACCTGGGAGGGAGGGAGTCTGTTACTGGTACCTGGGTGGTGAATAGCGTCTGTTACTGGTACCTGGGTGGTGACATCAGTCTGTTACTGGTACCTGGGTGGTGACATCAGTCTGTTACTGGTACCTGGGTGGTGAATAGCGTCTGTTACTGGTACCTGGGTGGTGATATCATCTATAAGTCTATGCTAGGTAAAGCTCCACCTTATCTCAGTTCACTGGTCACGATAACAACACCCACCCGTAGCACGTGCTCCCACAGGTATATCTCACTGGTTATCCCCAAAGCCAACACTTCCTTTGGTCGCCTTTCGTTCCAGTTTTCTGCTGCCAATGACTGGAACGAATTGCAAAAATCGCTGAAGCTGGAGACTTATATTTCCCTCACTAACTTTAAGCATCAGCTATCTGAGCAGCTAACCAATCTCAGTTGTACATAGTCCATCTGTAAATAGCCCATCTGTAAATAGCCCACCCAATCTACCTACCTCATCCCCATATTGTTTTTATTTACTTTTCTGCTCTTTTGCACACCAGTATTAATACTTGCACATCATCATCTGCTCATCTATCACTCCAGTGTTAATTTGCTAAATTGTAATTATTTCGCTACTATGGCCTATTTATTGCCTTACCTCCTCACGCCATTTGCACACACTGTATATAGACTTTCTTTTTTTTGACTGTACGCTTGTTTATTCCATGAGTAACTCTGTGTTGTTGTTTGTGTCGCACTGCTTTGCTTTATCTTGGCCAGGTCGCAGTTGTAAATGAGAACTTGTTCTCAACTAACCTACCTGGTTAAATAAAGGTTAAATATTTATTTTTTTACAAAAAATATCAGTCTGTTACTGGTACCTGGTTGGTGATATGAGTCTGTTACTGGTACCTGGGTGGTGATATGAGTCTGTTACTGGTACCTGGGTGGTGACATCAGTCTGTTACTGGTACCTGGTTGGTGATATGAGTCTGTTACTACCTGGATGGTGATATGAGTCTGTTACTGGTACCTGGGTGGTGATATGAGTCTGTTACTGGTACCTGGATGGTGATATGAGTCTGTTACTGGTACCTGGATGGTGATATGAGTCTGTTACTGGTACCTGGGTGGTGATATGAGTCTGTTACTACCTGGGTGGTGATATGAGTCTGTTACTGGTACCTGGTTGGTGATATGAGTCTGTTACTACCTGGATGGTGATATGAGTCTGTTACTGGTACCTGGATGGTGATATGAGTCTGTTACTACCTGGGTGGTGAAATGAGTCTATTACTACCTGGATGGTGATATGAGTCTGTTACTACCTGGATGGTGATATCAGTATGTTACTGGTACCTGGGTGGTGACATCAGTCTGTTACTGGTACCTGGATGGTGATATGAGTCTGTTACTACCTGGGTGGTGATATCAGTATGTTACTGGTACCTGGGTGGTGACATCAGTCTGTTACTGGTACCTGGGTGGTGATATGAGTCTGTTACTGGTACCTGGGTGGTGATATGAGTCTGTTACTGGTACCTGGTTGGTGATATGAGTCTGTTACTGGTACCTGGGTGGTGATATGAGTCTGTTACTACCTGGATGGTGATATCAGTATGTTACTGGTACCTGGGTGGTGATATGAGTCTGTTACTGGTACCTGGGTGGTGATATGAGTCTGTTACTGGTACCTGGGTGGTGATATGAGTCTGTTACTGGTACCTGGGTGGTGATATGAGTCTGTTACTGTTACCTGGGTGGTGATATGAGTCTGTTACTGGTACCTGGTTGGTGATATGAGTCTGTTACTGGTACCTGGATGGTGATATGAGTCTGTTACTGGTACCTGGGTGGTGATATGAGTCTGTTACTGGTACCTGGGTGGTGACATCAGTCTGTTACTACCTGGGTGGTGATATGAGTCTGTTACTACCTGGGTGGTGATATGAGTCTGTTACTGGTACCTGGGTGGTGATATGAGTCTGTTACTGGTACCTGGGTGGTGACATCAGTCTGTTACTACCTGGGTGGTGATATCAGTCTGTTACTGGTACCTGGGTGGTGACATCAGTCTGTTACTGGTACCTGGGTGGTGACATCAGTCTGTTACTGGTACCTGGGTGGTGATATGAGTCTGTTACTGGTACCTGGGTGGTGATATGAGTCTGTTACTGGTACCTGGGTGGTGATATGAGTCTGTTACTGGTACCTGGGTGGTGATATGAGTCTGTTACTGGTACCTGGGTGGTGATATGAGTCTGTTACTGGTACCTGGGTGGTGACATCAGTCTGTTACTGGTACCTGGGTGGTGATATGAGTCTGTTACTGGTACCTGGGTGGTGAAATTAGTCTGTTACTGGTACCTGGGTGGTGATATGAGTCTGTTACTGGTACCTGGGTGGTGATATGAGTCTGTTACTGGTACCTGGGTGGTGATATGAGTCTGTTACTGGTACCTGGGTGGTGATATGAGTCTGTTACTGTTACCTGGGTGGTGATATGAGTCTGTTACTGGTACCTGGTTGGTGATATGAGTCTGTTACTGGTACCTGGATGGTGATATGAGTCTGTTACTGGTACCTGGGTGGTGATATGAGTCTGTTACTGGTACCTGGGTGGTGACATCAGTCTGTTACTACCTGGGTGGTGATATGAGTCTGTTACTACCTGGGTGGTGATATGAGTCTGTTACTGGTACCTGGGTGGTGATATGAGTCTGTTACTGGTACCTGGGTGGTGACATCAGTCTGTTACTACCTGGGTGGTGATATCAGTCTGTTACTGGTACCTGGGTGGTGACATCAGTCTGTTACTGGTACCTGGGTGGTGACATCAGTCTGTTACTGGTACCTGGGTGGTGATATGAGTCTGTTACTGGTACCTGGGTGGTGATATGAGTCTGTTACTGGTACCTGGGTGGTGATATGAGTCTGTTACTGGTACCTGGGTGGTGATATGAGTCTGTTACTGGTACCTGGGTGGTGACATCAGTCTGTTACTGGTACCTGGGTGGTGATATGAGTCTGTTACTGGTACCTGGGTGGTGAAATTAGTCTGTTACTGGTACCTGGGTGGTGATATGAGTCTGTTACTGGTACCTGGGTGGTGATATGAGTCTGTTACTGGTACCTGGGTGGTGATATGAGTCTGTTACTGTTACCTGGGTGGTGATATGAGTCTGTTACTGGTACCTGGGTGGTGAAATTAGTCTGTTACTGGTACCTGGTTGGTGATATGAGTCTGTTACTGGTACCTGGGTGGTGATATGAGTCTGTTACTGGTACCTGGGTGGTGATATGAGTCTGTTACTGGTACCTAGTTGGTGATATGAGTCTGTTACTGGTACCTGGGTGGTGATATGAGTCTGTTACTGGTACCTGGTTGGTGATATGAGTCTGTTACTGGTACCTGGGTGGTGATATGAGTCTGTTACTGGTACCTGGGTGTAGGCGCCCATGATCTTGCGAGCCTCCTGATAGAGTGTCTCACCGTCCCAATGTGGGTTGAGACGAAGCAGGGCACCGGCCAGACGATTGTGCTCACGCAAGAACATTGTGTGAATGGATGTCAAAGCTATGTTCTCATCCACACGAACATCACCTGGCAGACAGAGACTTACAGGTGAGGCCAGAGACTTACAGGTGAGGCAAGAGACATACAGGTGAGGCCAGAGACATACAGTTGAGGCCAGAGACATACAGGTGAGGCCAAATAGTGATTGAGAATCATATACATTGTCTTTCTGTATCCGGACAACTATTGTACATGGAAAGTCAAAGAATTCTTCTAGTCAAAGTTCTATCGCTTTTTGTCATCATTCTGTGTCTTAGACTTTAACTTAAATATACATTGGTCTACTATTCGGACAAACAGAGTTGAAAGGCTAACCTGCAATGAAACAGGGCACCTCCTTGGCATTGGTGTCGTTGGTGATTCTCCTGCGGGTGGCACACATGTTCCCCTTCACATCAGTGAAGGGAAGAAACTCACGTCCGTTGTCTTTGAACTCTTTGTTGATACGCAGCAGGCCTCCGTCGTTGGTGAGGTTACGTAGGTCACGCGCCAACCCCTCCTCAGAGCCGTACACCTGCCCCAAGTCCAGGAAGGCATTCAGGGCATTGATCTGCTCCCTCCTGTTGGCCATGTCACCGAAATTGAAAGCCGACTTTCCTGTGCCGCACACAGGCGCTGATCGGAAGACCGGGATGCAGCTGTCTGGGCCAGTGGGCAAGCGTGGGTCATTGAGAGGAATCTGGTCATGGAGGAAAAGACAAGACAGAGGTTGAAGAACTAATAATCCATGTACCATGGATCGAAAAGGGCCAGATATCCAGGGGTGCCTGTTGTAAGTGTTAGGCTGTGGGATGTGATGTGGGAGCTGTGACTGACCTGGATGGGGAAACAGGGTTCGGAGCGTTCACAGCTCTCATCACAGTCCAGGCCGTTGCTGAAGGCGCGGATGCTGGGGGAGGAGGGCGTGAATGTCAGGTCATGGTCGTTCCACTGGCCAAAAATAGTGACCATGTGTGTGAACTCGCGATCGCTCTCTACACTGGCGTCATTGGTTGCCAGGATACGGTTAGAGACCTCCCTTACCTGCACACAGGGAGGGAAGCAGGGCAGAGGGAGAACAATGAAATACAATTATGTTACTTTATATCTAACTTGTGGTGAATAGTAGCAGTTATTGCAACTATGTCTATGTATTGTCATCATACCAGAGGGAGCACAAAGTTGTTGAAGCTCCTGTTTGGGTCCCAGCTTTTGGGTCTAGAGACCCCATCGTCATACTGAGCAGGCAGCCAACGAGTGTAGGGGGTGTTTGAGGCTCCCAGACGAGGATACTTCCTAATAAGAAGGAAGAAAATACAAATCAGAACAGAGAAACCTCGCTTGAGAAACTCAAGGTTCAGGTAACTGCCAAAATAACGGAAACACTTGAGTAAATGAGGGATACAAAGTATATTAAAGGCCGGTGCTTCCACACAGGTGTGGTTCCTGAGTTAATTAAGCAATTAAAATGTATAAAAATGCTGGGCATGCCATTCTTTTGGCAATTATTTTGGCAACCATGGCTATGCCAATATAGGATGACAATGCCCCCATCCATAGAGCACTGAATGGTTTGATATGTCACGCCCTGAACATAGAGAGCTTTTTATTCTCTATGCTGGTTAGGTTGGGTTGTGACTAGGGTGGGTCATCTAGGTGATTATGTTTCTATGTTGGCCTGGTATGGTCCCAATCAGAGGCAGTTGTTTGTCGTTGTCTCTGATTGGGGATCATATTTAGGCAGCCATTTCCCCTTTATGCTTTGTGGGATCTTGTCTAGGTATAGTTGCCTGCGAGCACTACATCAGCTTCACGTTTCGTTTTGCGCTTTATTGTTTTCTTTGAGTTTCACTTCAAAATAAAGAGGATGGAATCATACCACGCTGCATCTTGGTCCACTCATTATAACGATCGTGACATGATAAGCATGAAAACAATGTAAACCATATGCCATGGCTGTCAGTCACCAGATCTCAACTCAATTGAACACTTATGGTAGATTCTGAAGTGGCGCCTGAGACAGCGTTTTCCACCACCATAAACAAAACACCAAATTATGGGATTTCCCATGGAAGAATGGTGTCGCATCCCTCCAATAGAGTTCCAGACACTTGTAGAATATATGCCAAGGTGCTCTGAAGCTGTTCTGGCAGATCATGGTGGACCAATGTCCTATTAAGAGACACTTTATGTTGGGGTTTCCTTTATTTTGGCAGTTACCTGTATAAAGCCACATCTCCTGCAGCCTATGACTGCATAGCCAGACCTCAGACCTACACTGATTGCACTTCCCTTTATATTCCACCCTATACAACTACTGTGCACAAGGCTTTCAAATTGTTGTGTCAAAGTATTAAACCCGCCATGCCCTGGTGCTCTTACAGGTTGTTGCAGACGCTGGTGGCTGTGCGGTACTTGTTAACGTTGGGTGTGGTGCGGCAGGAGGGTTTGCTGACACGAGCTGCACAGCCAGTTACCCGGGCAATGGTGTCTAGCTCCTGTGGTGTGAGGAGGTCTGAGAAACAAGAGATAAGGAATAATGTGAAATATGTGTTTGTGTGTGGATGTGTGTGTGTCTGAGTGTATGTGTCTTGGCGCGTATGTGCGTATGTATATTTGTGTGCAACTGACCTGTTGCGTTGAGCGAGCGTTTGTGCAGCCTGTGGGTGTGGTGGACTTTCTCATGGATCAGTCTCAAGGTGTTCTCCAGGTAGTCTGCAGACCGGACAGCAGAGCGTGTGTCCCTGGCAGGCTGCTTCAGGAGACGCAGGACATCTGAGGGCCTGATGGACTGTCCACGCACTCTCTCCAGACTCCTAAGATATGGACAAGCACAGTGGTGTAAAGTACTTAAGTAAAAATACTTTAATGTACTACATAAGTCGTTTTTTGGTGTATCTGTACCTTACTTTACTATTTATATTTTTGACAACTTTTACTTTTACTTCAATTCATTCCTAAAGAAAATATGTACTTTTTACTCCATACATTTTCCCTGACACCCAAAAGTACTTGTTACATTTTGAATGCTTTAGCAGGACAGGAAAATGGTCCAATTCACAGTTATCAAGAGAACATCCCTGGTCATCCCTACTGCCTCTGATCTGGCTGACTCACTAAACACAAACGCTTGGTTTCTAAATGATGTCTGAGTGTTGGCGTGTGCCCCTGGCTATCTGTAAATAAAAAAGAAAAGAAAATGGTGCTGTCTGATTTGCTTAATGTAAGGAATGTAAAATGATTTATACTTTTAATACTTAACTATATTTTAGCATTTACATTTACTTTTGATACTTAAGAATATTTAAAACCAAATACCTTTTGACTTTTATTCAAGTAGTATTTTACTTGGTGACATAATATTCTGTAAAGGTATCTTCACTGGACAAGCAGAGTTTTGAACAGAAACAAGCTCCTGCAGTTGAATTAACATCTTTGTACAGAGGCAGATTTATTGTACTAATAATAAGAACTTACGAGAAATAGAAATAGTGAACCTATTATTTTCTAAAGGAAATACAAAAGGTACAATTAAAGCAAATTGAAAAATTAGAAAGACTAAGCCAGTGCAAATCTGTTTCTTCGACTGAGTGAGACAATTGTGCTAGTTGCATACGGAGTAAGACACTAGTGCTGGTCATTTCATTTTACCCAATTTACAAAGACAGAGATGATCGACTACATCTGACGAGATCAACTGTCAGGTTTACTCACTTTTCTCTGGAGTACTTGTAGGCTTCATCTACAAGTCTCTTTGCCTCCTCTATTGAACTGTGAATGAAAGGGCCACCCAAACTTTCCTGTGTAGACAGTGCTGGCTGGATGAACATCAGGCACAGCCCCAATGCCAGGAGGGAGGGAAACGGCTTCATCTCTAGAAAGCAGAAAGGGAGGTTTATCAGTTTACCATCCTTACAAAACATGCTGCTCTCTTCAATGTAATGAGCAAATCTTTTGCTTCTCGCTGTTTTTCAAATTGTGAGAGACAACTACAGAGACTTCTCAAAAAATGTATGAAATCATTTTGCACACAATAATCATATTAAAAACTAGCGCTGTCAGTGTAAATCAGCTAACTCGAGTTAACTTTATATAATTTTATTGCACTGTTTTTTTATTGTGATTAACCGCATTGTCTGAAAGCGTTGAAAATGCACTGAAAACATCCGCAATACATCATCTATACAGCTAAAAACAACAATACAATGTAAAAATTATTTGACATTGAGGTTAACGAAAGTGTGCTTTCTAAATGTACCTAATTTTGCTTACCGTTACTTACAAAATCAAGATGTCAATATTCTTGTAATATTTTTTTGTATGAAAAAATACAGCTCAGTTTGAGCAAATTCTGAATTTGCAATTAATTGCGAATAATCACAGCAATTGCAGCGATTAAATCAATTCAATGTTTGAATCATTTGACATCCCTATTAATAACACATTCATGCATGGATCAGAATTACCATGGTTAACAGAAAAACTCAAATATAACCTGATGATCAGACAAGAGAAACATACAGCAAATGTATTTTATTCAATCTTACCTTTGTTTTAACAAGTCTTGTTGTGAAGTCTTGTTGAGAAGTAAACTCGTCTGTAGAGCCCTCTCTAACAGTTCTATGTATAGTCAATGTTGCAAAGCCCCACCCCTATTATCTCCCATTTTATTTTTGTTTAACTAGGCAAGTTGTTATTTACAATGACGGCCTACCAATGACGACATCATGCAACTTCCTTCTTCCTTCTTGCCTTGACCAAATCGATCATTAACTGATAATATTATTTAGTGTGCTACTTTTGAGTCAGTCAAGGAAAATGGTAAATGCTTACTCTATATTCTAGCCAGCTGTTTCCTGCTAGAACCCTATTGCAGTATCATGAGTTAAATGATTGTGATGATTATGCCTGCATGGTCTATGGTCTGGGCTTACAAGAATGAATGAATGAATGACTTTATTTTGAGCTGCTGTGTACGCAGAGCTTTTCGGTAATGGCGCACTTACAACCAGTACAATGTATACAAGTTCACCGCTCTTTTTTGCTTTGCATTTCTTCTGTGTAATGTGTTCACAAACACACTCTTGGAATATTTTTTTCAATATCTAGAACCTTAATTAAAGGGTTCTTTGCCTTTCCCCATGGGAGAACCCTTTAAAGAACCCTTTTAGGTTCCATGTAAACCCCTTTCCACAGAGGGTTCTACATGGATCCCAAAATAGTTATTCAAAGGGTTCTTCTGTGGGGAAAGCCAAGTAACCCTTTTGGAACCCTTTTTTCAAAGATTGCAGCTTCACGATATTTGAATTAGGGAAATTGACATCATGCAACAGACTTGTGCATTGTAATTTAAATATGTGCTTTAGGATTGTATCGTAAAGCACTGATTTCTAGTCACAAACTTTACTTTTGTCAAGTCAAATTGGTCCATGGGTAGACCCCCAGAGCTAGCTATAGTCTGTTGAAATTACCTCCACAGGGAAGTTTCTGAGTAAAAAATTAAGGTCCTTATCTCCAAAAATGACTAAGATCTTTTGAAATATAATATATATTCACCATCATTCTCCCTTGTTGCAGGGAATGACACTTAACTATGTTCCTTTGAGTAATGGTGCCCGATCATTTCCTTGTATGCACCGCAGCATTATTGTTCTTTGTGTAATGGTTAAAGGAAATCCCCAGGGAATATTTTACCTGTGATGATAGTGTGTTTCCTTGATTACCCATCTGATTATCGGGGTTTGTGCCTGGTAAGGGGATGACCATTCACTCATCTCAAACAATGATACTACAATATGTTTCAGAACACAAGATATGGTTTTGTTTTACCTGGCTGATTACTACAGTTATTTTTATTCAGTCACTTTGGTGCATTTTCAGAACTCAATGCTTCAAACATCAAAACAGATCATCAAAATACCAATTTTAGCCTCTACACCTTAGGCAGTATTGCCTCCATGGCCTATCCTGCCATATGGGGGACAAAACATATTTGGTTTATTGTACCTATGCAAGTCAACACATAGTGATATCAAGAATCAATGTACAGTTGAAGTCGGAAGTTTACATACACTTGAGGTTGGAGTCATTAAAACTCGTTTTTCAACCACTCCACAAATTTCTTGTTAACAAACTATAGTTTTGGCAAATCGTTTAGGACATCTACTTTGTGCAGAACACAAGTCATTTTTCCAACTATTGTTTACAGACAGATTATTTAACTTATAATTCACTGTATCACAATTCCAGTCGGTCAGAAGTTTACATACACTAAGTTGACTGTGCCTTTTAACAGCTTGGAAAATTCCAGAAAATGATGTCAATGCTTTAGAAGCTTCTGATAGGCTAATTGACATCATTTGATTCAATTGGAGGTGTACCTGTGGATATATTTCAAGGCCTACCTTCAAACTCAGTGCCTCTTTGGTGCGAAAAGTGAAAATCAATCCCAGAACAATAGTAAAGGACCTTGTTAGGATGCTGGAGTAAACAGGTACAAAAGTATCTATACCCACAGTAAAAACGAGTCCTATATCAACATAACCTGAAAGGCCGCTCATCAAGGAAGAAGCCACTGCTCCAAAACCGTCATAAAAAGCCAGACTATGGTTTGCAACTGCACATGGGGACAAAGATCGTACTTTTTGGAGAAATGTCCTCTGGTCTGATGAAACAAAATGGAACTGTTTGGCCATAATGACCATCGTTATGTTGTGGGGGTGCTTTGCTGCAGGAGGTACTGGTGCACTTCACAGAATAGATGGCATCATGAGGCAGGACAATTACGTGGATATATTGAAGCAACATCTCAAGACATCAGTCAGGAAGTGAAAGTTTGATCGCAAATGGGTCTTCCAAATAGACAATGCATACTTCCAAAGTTGTGGCAAAACGGCTTAAGGACAACAAAGTCAAGGTATTGGAGTGGCCATCACAAAGCCCTGACCTCAATCCCATAGGAAATGTGTGGGCAGAACTGAAAAAGCTTGTGCGAGCAAAGGAGGCCTACAAACCTGACTCAGTTACACCAGCTCTGTCAGGAGGAATGGGCAAAAATTCACCCAACTTATTGTGGGAAGCTTGTGGAAGGCTACCCAAAATGTTTGACCCAGTTAAACAATTTAAAGGCAATGCTACCAAATACTAATTGAGTGTGTGTAAACTTCTGACCCACTGGGAATGTGATGAAAGAAATAAAAGCTGAAAGAAATAATTCTCTACTATTATTCTGACATTTCACATTCTTAAAATAAAGTGGTGATCCTATCTGATCTTAAAACAAGGCATTTTTACTAGGAATAAATGTCAGGAATTGTGAAAAACTGCGTTTAAATGTATTTAGCTAAGGTGTATGTAAACTTCCGACTTCAACTGTGTATACCTTGAACCCTATACTTAAGGTAGTATATGGCCCAAGAAGTGGGTCATTAGTGAGATGACAGTCATATTTCTTGGCTGCTTGGGGCGGCAGGTAGCCTAGTGGTTAGAGCGTTGGGCTAGGAACCGAAAGGTTGCAAGTTCAAATCCCCGAGCTGACAAGGTACAAATCTGTCGTTCTGCCCCTGAACAAGGCAGTTAACCCACTGTTCCTAGGCCGTCATTGAAAATAAGAGTTTGTTCTTAACTGACTTGCCTAGTTAAATAAAGGTTAAAAATGTAAGTCGCTCTGGATAAGAGCGTCTGCTAAATGACTTAAATGTAAATGCTTCTCTTTCATTATTTTATTATTTTATTTAGATAGGAGTGATTATAGCCCTCTCGCTTCGCCACTTCCTCTCTGCTGAAACTATGTCATCGAAACAGTGCCCCTCTGTATGTAACCCCTGTTTCTGATGCTGTCTGGACAGAAATAGTATGACATTACATAGTCTTTTGGTCCAGACAGCATCAGATACATGGTCTACACCTATTGAGACAGAGGGGGCGCTGTTTCACTGTCCAGACAGCATCAGATACATGGTCTACACCTACTGAGACAGAGGGGGCGCTGTTTCACTGTCCAGACAGCATCAGATACATGGTCTACAACTACTGAGACAGAGGTGGCGCTGTTTCACTGTCCAGAAAGCATCAGAAACATGGTCTACACCTACTGAGACAGAGGGGGCGCCGTTTCACTGTCCAGACAGCATCAGATACATGGTTTACACCTACTGAGACAGAGGGGGCGCTGTTTCACAGTCCAGAAAGCATCAGAAACATGGTCTACACCTACTGAGACAGAGGGGCACTGTTTCGCTTGCTTAGATGCTTTATCTGAGATTGATGCGTCTTTTTGTCGGCGCGCGTCTCGGTCAAATAAATGATCAATATTTCAATATTTTATTTAAACAGGCAAAGATGTGCGGTAGCATGGGCCAGGTCCCCAAATAGCCTCCAATAACAGCAGATCTGGCTACATCATGGCCTGGTAGAGAAACTGCTCTGTTCACGACCACAAGGCCCTTCAGTGGGCAGCCTGCAGCGGGTGGTGAAGACAGCCCAGCCGTGCTCCCACCCATACAGGACATGTCCTCAAAGCGGTGCTTGAGGAAGACCTGGAACATCATCGAGGTCCCCACACAGCGCAGCCATGGATTGTTCACTCCCTTACCGTTGGGCAGATGTATCGGAGCATCGGGTCTAAGACAACCTGGCTCATAGACAGTTTCTATCTGCGCTGCCCAGCCAGCCACAAGCCATCAGACTGCTGAACACTTAAACTGGACTGATCATCTGTACAGACTCCGCACCATAACATACACACACAATATTGAACTGTACATTTGTAATTCTACATTTTTATTCTATTCCATCGAGCTTTATTTGGATGGTTTATTATTATTATTATCAGTCCATAATGGAGGGAACCTTCAAGTCAGCATTTCATTGTACCATCTACAGTACACCATGTGTATCCTGTGGATATAACAAATTAACTTGATTTGACAATGTGCACACATAGTCAATATCTGACTTTCAAAATGCAATATTCACATTTCTTGTCATTTGTTAAAAGTACATTTAACTATCACGTCTAATTTTAAAGAAGTCTCTAGGTATTGCTTGCCTGAGGTAGAGTACCTTATGATAAGTTGTAGCTTACACTATCTACCAAGGGAGTTCTCATCTTGTCACAGTTCCAAAAGTGGTGATTGAAGGAGTCAGGCGCAGAGAGCAAGGAGTTCAGAAGCAAGTGGATTTAATATTCCAAAAATAACAGCGAGGCGGCTACGCCACACACACAAGGGCGCGTCAAGTCACAGTCCAAAACAAACAGGACTAAATCTAATCGGAACAGACACCACAATAAATAACGAAACACCACAAACAGAAAAACAAGCCCGCACAAAAGTCGGCGGGCCAACTGGGTTTAAATAGCCCACAATGAACCTAAACACAAAACAGGTGCAACAAATCAAACAAAACTAAATGAAACAGAAAAGGGGATCGGTGGCAGCAAGTAGGCCGGAGACGACGACCGCCGCGCGCCGCCCAAACGGGAAGAGGCACCATCTTTGGCGGGATTCGTGACACATCTGTATTATTTGTAGCCGTCTATTTACCACCACAAAAAGAAGCTGGCAGAAAGACCGCTCTCAACCAACTCTATAAGGCCATAAGCAAAGAAGAAAATGCTCACCCAGAAGCGGTGCTCCTAGTGGCCGGAGACTTTAATGCAGGCAAACTTAAATCAGTTTTGCAACATTTTTACCAGCATGTCACATGTGCAACCAGGAGAAAAAAAATCCTAGACTACCAGTACTCCACACACAGAGATGCATACAAAGCTCTCCCCCGCCCTCCATTTTGCAAATCTGACCATAATTCTATCCTCCTGACTCCTGCTTACCAGCAAAAACTAAAGCAGGAAGTACCAGTGACTCGCTCAATATGGAAGTGGTCAAATGACGCGGATGCTACACTACAGGACTGTTTTGCTGGCACAGACTGGAATATGTTCCGGGATTCATCCAATGGCATTGAGGAATACACCACCTCAGTCATCGGCTTCATCAATAAGTGCATCGACGACGTCGCCCCCACAGTGACTGTACGTACATATCCCAACCAGAAGCCATGGATTACAGTCAACATCCACATCGAGCTAAAGGCTAGAGCTGCCACTTTCAAGGAGCGCTTATAACGCTTATAAGAAATCCTGCTATGCCCTCAGACGAACCATCAAACAAGCAAAGCGTCAATACAGGATTAAGATTGAATCCTACTACACCAGCTCTGACACTCGTCGGATGTTGCAGGGCTTGAAAACTATTACGGACTACAAAGGGAAACCCAGACGCGAGCTGCCCAGTGACGCGAGCCTACCAGACGAGCTAAATGCATTTTTTGCTCGATTCGAAGCAAGCAACACTGAAGCATGGACGAGAGCACCAGCTGTTCTGGATGGCTGTGTGATAACGCTCTCGGTAGCCAATGTGAACAAAACCTTTAAACAGGTCAACATTCACAAAGCCGCTGGGCCAGACGGATTACCAGGACATGTACTCAAAGCATGTGCACACCAACTGGCAAGTGTCTTCACTGACATTTTCAACGTCTCCCTGACCGAGTCTGTAATACCTACATGTTTCAAGCAGACCACCATAGTCCCTGTGCCCAAGGAAGCGAAGGTAACCTGCCTAAATGATTACTGCCCCGTGACACTCATGTCGGTAGCCATGAAGTGCTGGCTCACATCAACAGCATCCTCCCAGACACCCTAGACCCACTCCAATTTGCATGCCGCCCCAACAGATCCACAGATGACGCAATCTCAATCGCACTCCACACTGCCCTTTCTCACCTGGACAAAAGGAACACCTATGTGAGAATGCTGTTCATTGACTACAGATCAGCGTTCAACACCATAGTGCCCACGAAGCTCATCACTAAGCTAAGGACTCTGGGACTAAACACCTCCCTCTGCAACTCGATCCTGGACTTACTGACGGGCCGCCCCCAGGTGGTAAGAGTAGGCAACAACACGTCTGCCACGCTGATCCTTAACACTGGGGCCCCTCAGGGGTGTGTACTTAGTCCCCTCCTGTATTCCTTGTTCACCCACGACTGCGTGGCCAAACACGACTCCAACACCATCATTAAGTTTGCTGACGACACAACAAAGTACACACCCCTGAGGGGCCCCAGTGTTAAGGATCAGCGTGGCAGACGTGTTGTTGCCTACTCTTACCACCTGGGGGGCGGCCCGTCAGATCACCGCTGATCACCGACAACGATGATATGGCCTATAGGGAGGAGGTCAGAGAACTGGCAGTGTGGTGCAAGGACAACAACCTCTCCCTCAATGTGAGCAAGACAAAGGAGCTGATTGTGGACTACAGGAAAAGGCGGGCCGAACAGGCCCCCATTAACATAGTGGAGCGGGTCGAGAGCTTCAAGTTCCTTGGCGTCCACATCACCAACGAACTATCATGGTCGAAACATACCAAGACAGTTGTGAAGAGGGCACAACAAAACCTTTTCCCCCTCAGGAGAATGAAAAGATTTATCATGGGTCCCCAGATCCTCAAAAGGTTCTACAGCTGCACCATCGATTGCACCCTGACCGGTTGCATCACCGCCTGGTATGGCAACTGCTCGGCATCTGACCGTAAGGCGCTACAGAGGGTAGTCCGAACGGCCCAGTACATCACTGGGGCCAAGCTTCCTACCATCCAGGACCTATATAATAGGCGGTGTCAGAGGAAAGCCCATAAAATTGGCAGAGACTCCAGTCACCCAAGTTATAGACTGTTTTCTCTGCTACCGCACGGCAAGCGGTACCGGAGCGTCAAGTCCAGGACCAAAAGGCTCCTCAACAGCTTCTACCCCAAAGCCATAAGACTGCTGAACAGTTCATAAAATCGCCACCGGACAATTTACATTGACCCCCCTCCCTTTTGTACACTGCTGCTACTCGCTGTTTGTTTGTTACCTATGCATAGTCATTTCGCCCCGACCTACATATTACCTCAACTAGCCTGTACCCCATCACACTGACTCGGTACTGGTGCCCCCTGTATATAGCCTCATTGTTGTTATTCTTATTGAGTTATTTTGTATTATTACTTTTTATTTGATTCTATTTGGTAAATATTTTCTTCTTCTTGAACTGCACTGTTGGTTAAGGGCTTGTAAGTAAGCATTTCACAGTAAAGTCTACATTTATTGTATTCGGCGCATGTGACAAATAAAGTTTGATTTGATTTAACCAAACTGTTCAACACTGATAAGTACTTAAACTTTGCACTATACAGATTTGTTTATCTACATAGTTTGATAACTGCTGAACACTAAAATTCTATATTTTAAAACACGAATGAATCAACTGACATCAATTTACACTGGAAGGTAAAACCAAATCATGTATGGATGTGGCTGTAAATACTACATCATCGTCCATCAGCCAGTGTGCTTCAAAAGGACAAAGTAGAAAGACTGCCATGTGCTACCATTATAGTGTAGTGTACAATGCACTGCTCAAATACAGGTTGTATATAAGAATTTATAAACTGGGTGGTTCGATCACTGAATGCTGATTGGCTGACATACTGTGGTATATCAGACCCGTATTCCACTTACGTTGGTAACCAGTTTATAATAACAATAAGGCACCTCCGGGGTTTGTGGTGTATGGCCAATATACCACGGCTAAGGGCTGTATCCAGGCACTCCGCGTCGAGCATAAGAACATCCCTTAGCTGTGGTATATTGGCAATATACCACAACCCCTTGTGCCTTATTAATGAATATTCCGCTCATCTGAATTTAATTTATACACAGTAAGCCGATGAATTTTGGCAATCAGAGAGACGTGATACTGTATCAGTTGACAAGTCACATAGAAAATGTGATCATTTACAATGTTGCATGGGGCAGAAATGGAATACACACATTGTGCTAGCTAGACCAATATGTTTGTACAGTATACTGTCTTTAAAATACTCCCATTTCTGATTATTTGTTATGAATTTAAGACGGGGGCCTTATAAGTGCTCTCCGTTTTGAGTTTTGTACTAAGAGCTTTGAAAATACACCACTTGCATGTGAAAAATGTGCCAGTGAATCTACTTTTCTGATAAACTCTTCACCTTTCTTCTTGCACAACAAGGAAATGTACCAAGGTTATACAATGGGGAAGTTTATAGCTTTGAATGAAAATGAATGGAGAAGGCATGTAATGAATAACCAGCCAGCAAATACTACAGAGATACACTACATGACCAAAAGTATGTGGACACCTGTTTGTCAAACATCTCATTCCAAAATCATGGGCATTAATATGGAGTTGTTCCACCCTTTGCTGCTATAAGATCCTCCACTCTTCTGGGAAGGCTTTCCACTAGATGTTGGAACATTGTTGCGGGGACTTGCTTCCATTCAGCCACAAGGGCATTAGTGAGGTTGGGCACTGATGTTGGCTGATTAGGCTTGGCTCATAGTCAACGTTCCAAATCATCCCAAAGGTGTTCGATGGGAATGAGGTCAGGGCTCTGTGCAGGCCAGTCAAGTACTTCTACACCGATCTTAACAAACCATTTCTGTATGGACCTCGCTTTGTGCATGGGGGCATTGTCATGCTGAAACAGGAAAGAGCCTTCCCCAAACTGTTGTCACAAAGTTGGAAGCACAGAATCGTCAGTCCAACGGCGACAAGCTTTACTCCACTCCAGTCGACGCATTGAGCATGGTGATCTTAGGCTTGTGTGTTGCTGCTCGGCCATGGAAACCTATTTCATAAAGCTCCTGACGAACTGTTATTGCGCTGACGTTGCTTCCAGAGGCAGTTTGGAACTCGGTATTGAGTGTTGCAACTGTGGACTGACAATTTTTACATGCTTCAGCACTCGGCGGTCCCATTTTGTATGACAGGGTGAAGTTGAATCTGGTAAAGAAAAGAGCCCACCTTGCTTGGCGCGGGTTCAGTCGCCTCGCTGTCCGTATGTACTCCAGGTTCCCATGGTCGGTTTCAAAGAGAAACGGGTCCGTGGAGCCCTCCAGCCAGTGTCTCCACTCATCTAATGCTAACTTCACCATCAGGAGCTCCCGGTCGCCAACATCATAGCTCCTTTCTACAGGATGCAGCTTTTTAGAGCAGTAATACAATCAAGGCACGGCATTGGACAGGCAGAGCTCTGCAGTGCTGATTTATGACATCTGAATGTGCATCAGGTGGCAACAAGATCATATTATACAGCAATGTCATCAGGTAACATGAATACAAAGACAGCGAGAGGTGGTTAGAATAGGATTTGAGGCCAAAAGTCTGTAACCAATAGAGAGTCAGAGTCCCGAGTGTGGGAACAAACATAGTCTGTCCTACGGTTGGGTAAAGAAAGTTTGTAGTCAACAAAGTATGCAAGAGTCATGAGGAAAATAGCAAAATAGTAAAATGCACAAGAAAAAACGAAATATATAATGACTTGGGGCTAGCCATTATAAGTTCAGAGTCACTCGCCCCAACAGTGCGTGTGTGCTGGAGGCGAGCGAACGATCGGGAGAAAGGGTTGAGTGTGGTGGGGTACCTGTACCAGACAGGGGGAGACAGGCCAGGGCAGACGGTGAACAGATCGCCAGGTGGAATCCAAGCAGCAGTGCAGCAAGCAACAGGAGTAGGTGTCACACCCACTTAGCTGTTGTGAAAGCAGCAGCTACACTTCCTGGGGTCCACACAAAACATGAAACATGGCATGATACAGAACATTAATAGACATTAACAGCTCACAAGGACAGAACTATATACATTTAAACATGGCCTACATATCAATACATACACACAAAATATCTAGGTCAAATAGGGGAGAGGCGTTGTGCTGTGAGGTGTTGCTTTATCTGTTTTTTGATCCACGTTTGCTGTTTATTTGAGCATGGAGTTCCATGCTCTATATAATACTGCACGCTTTCTTGTATTTGTTCTGGGGGGACTGTGAAAAGACCCCTGGTGGCATGTCTGGTGGGGTAAGTGTGTGTGTCAGAGCTGTGTGTAAGTTGACTATGCAAACAATTTGGAATTTTCAACACATGCAATTGCACCAACCTGCAAATTCACTGCACACAGGGGGCATAATAGCCTACACACGGACCTGAGATCCACACACAATGGTAAAGTCGTATAACCTGTCGCTTTGAGCTACACCGTCTACAATCCCTGTTCTGTTCGCCACACATAACCCACTCAGTATTTTAAAAACGATACATTCCAAAAAAACACTTAACAAGTCTAGGCCAACGAAAGAGGACATAGACATAACATTGAACATTTATACGTAACATTTAAAAACACTTAGCTTTTCCAGCTGAGGAGACCCCCCTCGCATGGGGTCTGTGCGTGTGCACCACCATTGAGCTGGTGGCATGGCTAGTGGCAGACCAGCAGTTGATATGTATCCACGGTGCACTGAATAGGCTACAAACTGGACAGGAACAACAACTAGGCTATGCTCAGATTCAGGATGATCACTGTAGGTTTTAGCCTGATTCATTACGTAGAATAGAAGAGCATACTACACTCGCAGTGCGCTCTGTTTACAAACACTGATAAAACAAACACACAAACACTGGTGTGCTTTAAAGCCAGTGCTGCTTTCACAACAGCTAAGTGGTTGTGACACCTACTCCTGTTGCTTGCTGTACTGCAAGCTGTACTGTAAAAATTGTCAGTCCACAGTTGCAACACTCAATACCGAGTTCCAAACTGCCTCTGGAAGCAACGTCAGCGCAATAACAGTTCGTCAGGAGCTTTATGAAATAGGTTTCCATGGCCGAGCAGCAACACACAAGCCTAAGATCACCATGCTCAATGCGTCGACTGGAGTGGAGTAAAGCTTGTCGCCGTTGGACTGACGATTCTGTGCTTCCAACTTTGTGACAACAGTTTGGGGAAGGCTCTTTCCTGTTTCAGCATGACAATGCCCCCATGCACAAAGCGAGGTCCATACAGAAATGGTTTGTTAAGATCGGTGTAGAAGTACTTGACTGGCCTGCACAGAGCCCTGACCTCATTCCCATCGAACACCTTTGGGATGATTTGGAACGTTGACTATGAGCCAAGCCTAATCAGCCAACATCAGTGCCCAACCTCACTAATGCCCTTGTGGCTGAATGGAAGCAAGTCCCCGCAACAATGTTCCAACATCTAGTGGAAAGCCTTCCCAGAAGAGTGGAGGATCTTATAGCAGCAAAGGGTGGAACAACTCCATATTAATGCCCATGATTTTGGAATGAGATGTTTGACAAACAGGTGTCCACATACTTTTGGTCATGTAGTGTATCTCTGTAGTATTTGCTGGCTGGTTATTCATTACATGCCTTCTCCATTCATTTTCATTCAAAGCTATAAACTTCCCCATTGTATAACCTTGGTACATTTCCTTGTTGTGCAAGAAGAAAGGTGAAGAGTTTATCAGAAAAGTAGATTCACTGGCACATTTTTCACATGCAAGTGGTGTATTTTCAAAGCTCTTAGTACAAAACTCAAAACGGAGAGCACTTATAAGGCCCCCGTCTTAAATTCATAACAAATAATCAGAAATGGGAGTATTTTAAAGACAGTATACTGTACAAACATATTGGTCTAGCTAGCACAATGTGTGTATTCCATTTCTGCCCCATGCAACATTGTAAATGATCACATTTTCTATGTGACTTGTCAACTGATACAGTATCACGTCTCTCTGATTGCCAAAATTCATCGGCTTACTGTGTATAAATTAAATTCAGATGAGCGGAATATTCATTAATAAGGCACAAGGGGTTGTGGTATATTGCCAATATACCACAGCTAAGGGATGTTCTTATGCTCGACGCGGAGTGCCTGGATACAGCCCTTAGCCGTGGTATATTGGCCATACACCACAAACCCCGGAGGTGCCTTATTGTTATTATAAACTGGTTACCAACGTAAGTGGAATACGGGTCTGATATACCACAGTATGTCAGCCAATCAGCATTCAGTGATCGAACCACCCAGTTTATAAATTCTTATATACAACCTGTATTTGAGCAGTGCATTGTACACTACACTATAATGGTAGCACATGGCAGTCTTTCTACTTTGTCCTTTTGAAGCACACTGGCTGATGGACGATGATGTAGTATTTACAGCCACATCCATACATGATTTGGTTTTACCTTCCAGTGTAAATTGATGTCAGTTGATTCATTCGTGTTTTAAAATATAGAATTTTAGTGTTCAGCAGTTATCAAACTATGTAGATAAACAAATCTGTATAGTGCAAAGTTTAAGTACTTATCAGTGTTGAACAGTTTGGTTAAATCAAATCAAACTTTATTTGTCACATGCGCCGAATACAATAAATGTAGACTTTACTGTGAAATGCTTACTTACAAGCCCTTAACCAACAGTGCAGTTCAAGAAGAAGAAAATATTTACCAAATAGAATCAAATAAAAAGTAATAATACAAAATAACTCAATAAGAATAACAACAATGAGGCTATATACAGGGGGCACCAGTACCGAGTCAGTGTGATGGGGTACAGGCTAGTTGAGGTAATATGTAGGTCGGGGCGAAATGACTATGCATAGGTAACAAACAAACAGCGAGTAGCAGCAGTGTACAAAAGGGAGGGGGGTCAATGTAAATTGTCCGGTGGCGATTTTATGAACTGTTCAGCAGTCTTATGGCTTTGGGGTAGAAGCTGTTGAGGAGCCTTTTGGTCCTGGACTTGACGCTCCGGTACCGCTTGCCGTGCGGTAGCAGAGAAAACAGTCTATAACTTGGGTGACTGGAGTCTCTGCCAATTTTATGGGCTTTCCTCTGACACCGCCTATTATATAGGTCCTGGATGGTAGGAAGCTTGGCCCCAGTGATGTACTGGGCCGTTCGGACTACCCTCTGTAGCGCCTTACGGTCAGATGCCGAGCAGTTGCCATACCAGGCGGTGATGCAACCGGTCAGGGTGCAATCGATGGTGCAGCTGTAGAACCTTTTGAGGATCTGGGGACCCATGATAAATCTTTTCATTCTCCTGAGGGGGAAAAGGTTTTGTTGTGCCCTCTTCACAACTGTCTTGGTATGTTTCGACCATGATAGTTCGTTGGTGATGTGGACGCCAAGGAACTTGAAGCTCTCGACCCGCTCCACTATGTTAATGGGGGCCTGTTCGGCCCGCCTTTTCCTGTAGTCCACAATCAGCTCCTTTGTCTTGCTCACATTGAGGGAGAGGTTGTTGTCCTTGCACCACACTGCCAGTTCTCTGACCTCCTCCCTATAGGCCATATCATCGTTGTCGGTGATCAGCGGTGATCTGACGGGCCGCCCCCCAGGTGGTAAGAGTAGGCAACAACACGTCTGCCACGCTGATCCTTAACACTGGGGCCCCTCAGGGGTGTGTACTTTGTTGTGTCGTCAGCAAACTTAATGATGGTGTTGGAGTCGTGTTTGGCCACGCAGTCGTGGGTGAACAAGGAATACAGGAGGGGACTAAGTACACACCCCTGAGGGGCCCCAGTGTTAAGGATCAGCGTGGCAGACGTGTTGTTGCCTACTCTTACCACCTGGGGGCGGCCCGTCAGTAAGTCCAGGATCGAGTTGCAGAGGGAGGTGTTTAGTCCCAGAGTCCTTAGCTTAGTGATGAGCTTCGTGGGCACTATGGTGTTGAACGCTGATCTGTAGTCAATGAACAGCATTCTCACATAGGTGTTCCTTTTGTCCAGGTGAGAAAGGGCAGTGTGGAGTGCGATTGAGATTGCGTCATCTGTGGATCTGTTGGGGCGGCATGCAAATTGGAGTGGGTCTAGGGTGTCTGGGAGGATGCTGTTGATGTGAGCCAGCACTTCATGGCTACCGACATGAGTGTCACGGGGCAGTAATCATTTAGGCAGGTTACCTTCGCTTCCTTGGGCACAGGGACTATGGTGGTCTGCTTGAAACATGTAGGTATTACAGACTCGGTCAGGGAGACGTTGAAAATGTCAGTGAAGACACTTGCCAGTTGGTGTGCACATGCTTTGAGTACATGTCCTGGTAATCCGTCTGGCCCAGCGGCTTTGTGAATGTTGACCTGTTTAAAGGTTTTGTTCACATCGGCTACCGAGAGCGTTATCACACAGCCATCCAGAACAGCTGGTGCTCTCGTCCATGCTTCAGTGTTGCTTGCTTCGAATCGAGCATAAAATGCATTTAGAGGTGAAGGACACTGAGCCACCTGCATTGCTTGCTGTTTGGGGTTTTAGGCTGGGTTTCTGTACAGCACTTTGTGACATCAGCTGATGTAGAATGGGCTTTATAAATACATTTGATTGATTGATCGGTGTAAAGTACTTAAGTAAAAATACTTTACAGTTCTACTAAAGTTGTTTTTTGTATTTTCAACACATGCAATTGCACCAACATGCAAATTCACTGCACACAGGGGGCATAATAGCCTACACACAATGGTAAAGTCGTATAACCTGTCGCTTTGAGCTACACCGTCTGCAATCCCTGTTCTGTTTTCTCAATCCCTTCATTCAAAGACTCAATCATGGACACTCTTACTGACAGTTGTGGCTGCTTTGTATGATGTATCGTTGTCTCTACCTTCTTGACCTTTGTGCTGTTGACTTTGCCCAATAATGTTTGTACCATGTTTTGTGCTGCTACCATGTTGTTGTCATGTTGAGTTGCCACCATGCTGTGTTGCTGCCTTGTTATGTTGTTGTCTTAGGTCTCTCTTGTTGTGATGTGTATTTTGTCCTATATTTATATTGTATTTAAAAATACAAATAAATTAATCCCATGCCCGCGTCCCCGCAGGAGGCCTTTTGCCTTTCGGTAGGCCATCATTTTAAATGAGAATTTGTTCTTAACTGACTTGCCTAGTTAAAAAAGGTTTACTAAAATAAATGTAAAAAAAACATCCCTGGCCATCCTTACTGCCTCTGATCTGGAGGATTCACGTAACGCACATGCTTTGTTTGTAAATGATGTCCGAATGTTGGAGTTTGCCCGTAGCTTCCCCCCCCCAAAAAATGGTGCCATCTGGTTTGCTTAATTTAAGGAATTTAAAATTATTTATACTTTTACTTTTGATACTTAAGTACATTTAAAACCAAATACTTTTAGAATTTTACTCAAGTAGTATTTTACTGGGTGACTTTCACTTTTGAGTAATTTTCTTTTAAGGTATCTTTATTTTTACTCACGTATGAAAATGTGGTACTTTTTCCACCACTGACAAAAACACAAAATTCAATGTCAGAGTAGATTCCTGTGTAGATGTTGTGGGCGTAGTCCAGTCGCATGTTTTAGCAGCAAATAAAATTACTTTACCACCTCTGTGTTTTTCAAGCTTGCATTGCACAGTGTTACTGCATTTCTTTAAACTGTGGACCCCAAAATATCGACATAACAAGGCAACTTGAATTTTATGTCGAGCTATGGGAATATTTTATACGTTCATCACAATCATTCAAATGTATGATAATTGTTATCTTATCTGCTATAGCGGTCAACTAGAGTGGAAAACAGCTAACCGATTACGTTAGCTAGCTGCTGCCGAGGCCGCGACATTTAGTTTTCCAAGCTTGTTTTTGGGTTAACTACTGAAAATATGTTTAAGAATTTAGCTAGATAGCTATAGCTTAGCTATGTTATTTATTTATCGCTGGCTTAGCTAATGCAAGTAAGTTAGCTAACTAGTTTGACACTAAGTATTAGTCAGCATTAATGTTAACTTCTACTACTTCTACTACTACTAGTCGACGAGTTCCAACAGATGATAAACGGGCTAGCAAGTTGTTTTCTTGCAAGGTTAACCTAACAAGGTAGGTATTTAGTTTAGTTTCTACTTTTTTCCTAATGATGCACAGGTAAAGCTTGAAAAACGTTTGACAGGTTAGGAAATTATGCTAGCTGTCTTGTACAGTAGTAGCCATTCAGTTGGTGTGAAAACGGGGTATCAAAACAGAAAGGTTACAAGGGTTGTTATTGTTTTGATGCGCAATATGTCAATGTCAGTCAACATCACATTTACATATTGACCAGAGGGGATTGCACTCCCCTTTGATGCATAAAAGCCTACAAATTATTTTGCTAGAATATAATGTCGTTCTAGTTAAGTCTCAGAAATCCCAGACCGATAATTGGGATGGGCTCATTGTAATGGCTGGAATGGAATACATAGAATGGAGTCAAACATGTGGTTTCCATCTGTTTGATTTGTTTAATTCCTTTCAATGTATTCCATTCCAGCTATTACAATGAGCCAGTCCTCCGATATATCATCCCACCAGCCTCCTCCGGCTGGAACGTTGGTACATTCTGGAAGGCAACCCGTCTGTCTAGACTAGAGAGACTAGTCCTAGCTCAAACCAATCTTCCAAGTGAACACCTGTAATTCTTTACCATTATCAATACCAACAGTTTTTTTATTTTTCAGATCTGAAACTCCAACTTGGCCAGCCAGGTGTTGTAGACTGTGGTGTCAGTGCACCCCTGCCTGTGGTCCTCAGCTCCACATGAGTTCTACTATGTGGTACATCATGCAATCTATTCAGAGTAAATATTCCCTGTATGAGAGGCTCATCCGCACCATCGCTGCAATTCGCTCTTTCCCACACGACAATGTGGAGCATCTCATTCGAAGTGTAGGTCGGCTTATCTTTGAACTGTAGAGATGAAAGGTTAACACTCACACCACTGTACTTATTTCATCGGTGGTGCCCTAGAGCTTACCTTATTGTAGAAAAGATAACTCCTTCAAACCCACACATTATCTCTGCGTGTTGGTAATTTTGTCAACACTTCGTAGTTCTAAAGCTATCTTTCAACTCTGCCACAATTCTGATTGTCTGATGTTATTGAATATGACTTGTTGTTTATGGTGTCTGTTATCTGTCGACAATTACATCAATGCCTCTACTATCAGGGAGCTGATGTGAACCGTATGCATGGCACTCTAAAGCTCTTGCACTGTGCCTGTATGGTGGCATGGTGGCTGATGCGGACTGTGTCGAGCTGTTGTTGGAGAAAGGAGCAGAGGTGTGTGTTTTTCTAAAGGGCCAGACGCCCATCTCTCGCCTGGTGGCCCTACTGGCCCGGGGCCTGGGGGCGGAGCAAGAGGAGGAGTGTCTGGAGCTGCTGTGCAGGGCGGCAGGGAGGTTTGAGATCCGCCAGGCCGACGGTACCTTACCCAGGGAGCTCAGTAAGGATCCCCAGCTCACTTTTTGATATACCACTCCACATTTTGTTGTGTTGCAGCCTGACTTGTTTTTTTTCTTATCACCCATCTACACACTACCCCATAATGGGCTCCCTAGTGGCACAGCGGTCTAAGGCACTGCATCTCAGTGCTTGAGGCGTCACTACAGACACCCTGGTTCGAATCCAGGCTGAAATATCAAATTTACATAAGTATTCACACCCCTGAGTCAATACTTTGTAGAAGTGATTACAGCTGTGAGTCTTTCTGGGTAGGTCTCTAAGAGCATTCCACACTTGAAAATTCTTCAAGCTCTTTAAAGTTAGTTGTTGATCATTGCTAGAAAACCATTTTCAGGTCTTGCCATAGATTTTGAAGTAGATTTAAATCAAAACTGTAACTCAGCCACTAAGAAACATTCACTGTCTTCTTGGTAAGCAACTCCAGTGTCGACTTGGTCTTTTGTTTTAGGTTATTGTCCTGCTGAAAGGTGAATTCATCTCCCAGTGTCTGGTGGAGAGCAGACTGAAGCAGGTTTTCCTCTAGAATTTTGCCTGTGCTTAGCTCTATTCCGTTTATTTTTTATCCTGAAAAACTCCCATGTCCTTAACGATTACAAGCATACCCATAACATGATGCAGCCACCACTATGCTTGAAAATATGGACAATGGTACTCACTATTGTGTTGTGTTGTATTTGCCCCAAACATAACACTTTGTATTCAGGACAAAAAGTGAATTGCTTGGCCACATTTCTTGCTGTATTATTTTAGTGCCTTACTGCATACAGGATGCATGTTTTGGAATATGTTTTATTCTATACAGGCTTCCTCCTTTTTACTATGTCAATTAGGTTAGTATTGTGGAGTAACTACAATGTTGTTGATCCATCCTCAGTTTTCTCCTATCACAGCCATTCAACTCTGTAACTGTTTTAAAGTCACCATTGGCCTCAATGTGAAATCCCTGAGCAGTTTCCTTCCTCTCCGGCAACTGAGTTAGGAACGATTCCTGTATCTTTGTAGTGACTGGGTGTATTGATACACCATCCAAAGTGTAATTAATAACTTCACCATGCTCAAAGGGATATTCATTGTCTGCTTTTAACATTTTTAGAAAGTATCCCTTCTTTGAGAGGCATTGGAAAACCTCCCTGGCCTTTGTGGTTGATTCTGTGTTTGAAATTCATTGCTCGACTGAGGGACCTTACAGATGTGTGGGGTACAGAGATTAGTTAGTCATTAAACACTATTATTATCACACAGAGTCCATTCAACTTATGTGATTTTTTTATTCCTGAACTTATTTAGGCTTGCCATAACAAAGGGTTTGAATACTTATTGACTCAACACAAAAATTTAGAAAAACATAATTCCACTTTGACATTATGGGGTATTGTTTGTAGGCTGTAACACAACAAAATGTGGAAAAAGTCAAGAAGTGTGAATACTTTCGGAAGACATGGTATGTGTCTGTTATACAAAATCATCTGTATATACCACTTCCTGTCAAGTTTCATAAGTGTGAAAATGTTGATTTGGTATTTGTGTGAGCTATACATGTTATTGAATGCAAATGGTACAGTTTATGCTCTTATTTTAGTTGAAGTATGCTGATCTACAGCCAGCTAATTAAGAATAAATAGATATTTTGGTTTCCATAAAGACTAGGTCAACTTTCATTTAAAAAATGTTTACATCAGTATTTTCAATGGTGCTTATTTGCAAAGAAAAATTTGCAAAGAAAAAGCCATATCTCAGACCGGCCAATAAAAGATTAAGATGGGCAAAAGAACACAGACACTGGACAGAGATATGGCTTTTTCTTTTCAACTCTGCCTAGAAGGACAGCATCCCGGAGTCTCCTCTTCCCTGTTGATGTTGAGACTGGACAGAGGAACTCTGCCTAGAAGGACAGCATCCCAGAGTCGCCTCTTCCCTGTTGATGTTGAGACTGGACAGAGGAACTCTGCCTAGAAGGACAGCATCCCAGAGTCGCCTCTTCACTGTTGACGTTGAGACTGGTGTTTTGCGGGTACTATTTAATGAAGCTGCCAGTTGAGGACGTGTGAGGCGTCTGTTTCTCAAACTAGACACGAATGTACTTGTCCTCTTGCACAGTTGTGGACAGAGGCCCCCCATTCTTCTTTCTCTTCTGGTTAGAGACAGTTTGCGCTGTTCTGTGAAGGGAGTAGTACACAGAGTTGTACGAGATCTTCAGTTTCTTGGCAATTTCTCGCATGGAATAGCCTTCATTTCTCAGAACAAGAATAGACTGACGAGTTTCAGAAGAAAGTTCTTTGTTTCTGGACATTTTGAGCCTGTAATCAAACCCATAAATGCTGATGCTCCAGATACTCAACTAGTCCTAAAGAAGGCCAGTTATTTTGCTTTAATCAGAACAACAGTTTTCAGCTGTTCTAACATAATTGCAAAAGGGTTTTCTAATGATCAATTAGCCTTTTCAAATGATAAACTTGGATTAGCTAACACAACGTGCCATTGGAACACAGGAGTGATGGTTGCTGATAATGGGCTTCTGTACGCCTATGTAGATTTGCCATTAAAAATCTGCCGTTTTCCAGCTACAATAGTCATTTACAACATGAACAATGTCTACGCTGTATTTCTGATCAATTTAATGTTATTTTAATGGACCAAAAATATGCTTTTCTTTCAAAAACACGGACATTTCTAAGTGACCCCTAACTTTTGAACGGTAGTGTATATAACAGTGATAGTTAATTTGTTTGTCTCTTAACAAGGCTGTGTTCATACAGGCTGCCCAACTGATCTTTTTTCCCAATTATTGGCAAAGAGCCAATCTGATTGGTCTTGGTCAAAAGACCAATTGGTGAAAAAAAGTGTAAATGCAAAGTGCATTTTTCTGTCTAAATAATTTAAAAAAGAAAACGCCTTTTCTTATATTATACACTGGATTTGTTTTCTTCTTTTTTTGTTGTTCGGTAGCGGCAGTCCACACTCCTTCGTCGGTCATTTGTCAACAGTACTAGTCCTAGTAGATGTGGGAACTAAGGATGGGATACTTGAATTAAGTGTTTGTCCTTCAACGAGAGACGACTTGTTTTCAGTTGAGAAATACTGCACCAAACATCTTAGTTAGATGCAAATTGCGTGACTAAGGCCTCTCAAAATTAAAGGTGCAATATGCGGAAAACGCTCCGCCATTTCTTGGTTGCTGAAATTCTAATATTTCAGGTTATTTGACAAAACAAGCAATGTATAGTGTAGGGAATCATTATACCATCTAAAGTGCTGTGATTTTTTTTCAATAACCAAAAATATTGTATTTTCAGCTGTTTTGAAGCTTGTGTACAAAACTGAAAGTAAAAGACGAAAAAACCCAACTTAAAAACAGGAAGCATAGAAGCTTCTTAGACTTGCTTTCAATGAGAATGACAGATCTATAACTCACATTTCAGCTAGCCCAAAAAGTTACATATAGCAGCTTTAAATGACAGATTTCTGGATTTATCTTAGATTAATTCAGACTATTTTGAGAAAGTGCATTGCTATGTTATTGCTACGGCGTCTCGTGTGACAAACAATAATATTGCCGTTTTTTAAGTGAAGTTCTTTTAAGGGAGTATGCGAGGCAAAAACATTTGCTTCGCCTTGCTGAGTTCTCCTAGGAGCAAACTGAAGCTAGTATGTGGGCACCTTGAGCCACCATGTAGTTTCATCTCATGCAATTTTGTAATTTTCCAGAAGGGGTCTCTAGCTTTCAACACACAAATCAGTCTTTGCTTCAATAGCAGGAGAGACTGTTCCGGATAGATCTATGTATAGTCAATCAAGAGGTGAAAAATAGGTTAATAATCCTCAGTAATGTTTTGTTATTGAAAAAATATCAAGACAAGAAAGAAAGGTTTAACAAAGTCTTAAGAAGTACATAATGTACTCACAAAATGAGTTTATACATTTTCTGTCCAAATACCACCCTATTTACAGAAGAATACAGTGTACTCTTGTTTATTTATTGACCCTTAATTTACCTGGTAAGATGACCGATAACATATTCTCTCATACAGCAACGACACAAGGCAATGTCCCCTTCACTGGCACGGGACATTGGATCTCCTTAGACCAGAGGGCCCCCTACTGGACCTCCAACATCACTTCCAGCAGCATCTGGTGTCCCATTCATGGACTGACCAGTACTGACCTTAGCTTCAGCAGTGGGATGCAGGGTAGTATGCATCTGGCTGTGAATAATGTACAGATAGGTCTTGTATGCCATTGTGGTGTAGCACTACTGAAGGCTGACGGTTCATATATTGAACTGTTTATCTTAGTGTTTACAGTGGCTGCCACTCTAATATTTAACTTTATTGTCACAGTGTGAAAACACAGCTATTTGGACAATTTTAAAACCCCCTTTGTCTTAATTGGCTGCTTCCCCTTTGATTACATGTCAGCAGGTTCAAACGTACCACTCGATAATAATCCTTTGTTGAGTTACAAGTAGGTATTGTTTTTAGACATTTCCAATGCTTTATTTTAGCCCCATGTCTCGACACAGACAGGACGTTAGTTTCCCAGCGAGAGAAAACAAGGGGGAGAATTTCAGGAAGGAAAGTAAAGCAACACAGAAAAAAGGCCCCCTGTCAGCTCTCTCTCACACTACTTCCTTAACTGGATCATACAGTAGTTTATACACTCCGTCTGTTCAATGTCTGGATTTTCTTGACTTAAAATTAGTTATATTGTACATTTTCAATCCTACTGTACATTACTATTACTGTCACGTTCTGACCATAGTTGTGTGTTTTGCTTGTTTTAGTGTTGGTCAGGACGTGAGCTGGGTGGGCATTCTATGTTGTGTGTCTTGTTTGTCCGTTTCTATGTTTGGCCTAATATGGTTCTCAATCAGAGGCAGATGTTTTGTGTTGTCTCTGATTGGGAATCATATATAGGTGGCTTGTTTTGTGTTGGGATTTTGTGGGTGGTTGTTTCCTGTCTCTGTGTTTTCTCTGCACCAGCTAGGACTGTATCGGTTTGCCACATTTTGTATTGTTAAGTGTTCACTGTTTATCATTTATTAAATATGTTGAGCACCAACTACGCTGCGTCTTGGTCCGATCCCTGCTACACCTCCTCTTCTCTTGAAGAGAAGGAAGGCTGCCGTTACAATTACTGTAGCCTACTCTAGTGTACATTTTTCAATCCTTCAATATATCAGGATTTTTTACTCGTATCAGGCTTGAAAATGTTAAATGGATAAAAACAATGTAATGAGAAATGTTAGGAGAAAATTATATGATTTTTTTTAATGAGATATTTGTTGTAACTGCCCTCATCAGAGATGGTCTATAATGTTGTAACGAGTTTTAAATGTGACATTTATAACTATGACAGAAGACTGTGATAAGTTAACCACCCTCATCAAACCTCACAACAGTGCTCATCCATACACAGAAATAGAATAAACATTCTAGTTCTGGATTCATTTTAGTTCTAGAATCATTCTAGTTCTGTGGCTCCACATGCCCAAGGTTGGAGGCAGGTCAGGCCAGCGGTGGTTATGCAAGACAAAAACTTAAGGACTGAATACATAATTAAAGACAGTCTGTTTTCCAAATGGCACCATTTTCCCTTTAAAGTGCACTTTTGTGTACTTTTTGTGACCATGGCCCATAATTTTATTTGTTCACAGGCTCCTAGCTAGTCAGGATGCAGAATATGGGAACAACAGTTGGCTAACAAAGCAAATGGGTAGAGAATTTGACCTGGGCAATAATGATGAGCAACACACATTGCTGGTGGTTTCTAAAAAAGAGGGAAGGGTTTATGAAAAGTTCTGAATTAAGAATTTAAACCCCGGCCATTTTTTTACAGCGACCAGCTTCTATTAATAATAATAAATAATAATAACAATATTATATTTTTAAAGTGCCCAAGGTAGAAAACAAAACACATCAAACCATTACCTACTAATACATTATATAGACTTTAACCATATTCTATTATTTTCTAGCTTTAACTTTAGATTTATTGCAAACAACGTTTTACACTTTACATTCTCTTCTCCAGAAACAGACAGTATATTATTTTTTATTTATTTAACTTGGCATGTCAGTTAAGAACAAATTCTTATTTACAATGGTGGCCTACACCGGCCAAACCCGGACGACGCTGGGCCAATTGTGTGCCGGCGTTTGGGACTCCCAATCACGGCCGGTTGTGATACAGCCTGAATTGAACCAGTGTGTCTGTAGTGACGCCTCTAGCACTGAGTTGCAGTGGCTTACACCGCTGCGCCACTTGGGAGACCCATGTATAGTTAATATTAGGAGAAAGGAGAAACTCATGTATTTCAGGTGCCTTTTTGTTTATTTGAAAGCTGTCAGAGGTTATGAGTATGAGCAATGTATGAAATCAGTATTGTGTTCACTGTCAGAAATATATAGTAGACTTACAGTATGACACTCAAAGTACAGTACGAGTCAACATTTTGGACACACCTACTCATTCAAAGGCTTTTATTTATTTTACTATGTTCTACATTGTAGAATAATAATGAAGACATAAAATCTATGAAATAACACATATGGAATTATGTCCAGACTTTGACTGGTACTGTATATAAAATAAAATGTGGCCCTTAAGAAAAATGTTTATACCATTTGTATGCACCACCTACTACATCTCAAAATAATGAAGGTCGGCGTATGTAAAAATAATAATACTATGCTTACTGTATTTCTAATGTAAATTCCAGCGCCTTTTTTAATGAGATGGTTTCTAAACCCAGAGGCGCGATATCGCAAAACTTCCGGGAACGCTTGCGAAACAGACCAAGAAGACCAGGTCGTGGTTTAGGGTTTGAGAAGTGAAAAATGATTCCTTAGTTGTTCATTTTCTCGAACTCTAAAGGCACAACCTAGATTCAAGTGAATGTCTTAAGTAGTTGAACATGGTATTACTCCAACCTCGTAAAAGTGTCAAACTGCACGTTTTATTTTCGTCAAAAAACAACTTTATATTGAAGGAGTACCTTTTGAGTTGACGGGTTGCACATGCGCAGTTTGGCGAGAGAGATTTTGCGCATGAGCTTAGCTAGCCAACGCCATCGTGCGTTATCGGGGATTTCTATTGGAGAAGCAGTTTCTGCCTATCTTCATACTGTACTGTCTTCGATATGAGTGTATGAAGACTCTGACGTAGGTAGAACCTCGCGATGATTCCGGGAGGAGGGGAGTGTCAAATTCCAAAAGAGAAGAGAGGGAGAGGAGCGCAAAGGTGAGTTTGTAAACAGTATATTATTGTTAAAATGTACAATCCATATGTAATTCCGCTGAAAATGTGACAAGTATTGAAAGTCGTTAGAGTTACTGTGTTCGTTTCTAATGTTGTCGGCCATGAAATCTGAGTGGCCAATAAGTTGACAAAACTGTTGTGGTCTGTCTTCTCGCCCCGCACTCGAGTGCCAGCCTACCTACTTCAGCTTGCTCTAAGTTAACAAGTTGGTTAGCAGTTAGCAAAATAAAATGTCAACTAATGATTTATCAGCACTGCACGGTTGTATGAAATGCGCCTGTTGTCATGCATGAAGTTCGTTGTTATTGAGGTTTTAGTACTGCACATTGCTTTTCCCTTACGGTGGTAGCGGCCTGTTCAAAGTTGGCACTGGGGAAAGATGTAGCTTATGATATCTCCCATATTTTGAGTGGAATCGTCATGAACCAATCACATTCTTCTGTCATAAGTGATTGACAGTTCACTGAGCGATAGGGTAACGAGTGGGTGCTGATTAACATGTCTGTACCCAATAATTGAAAAGAAAAGGCGGTCTCGTGCGGGAAAAGGCACGGCTTGTGAGCAAAAAGGGTACTCCGGTCTCAGCTACCGTGCTAAAACGCTAACTTGGCTAGACAGCTAATTTAACCTGTGTCTGAAGGTTTCAACTTTTAGCAAAAGTAATCGGGATTCTGCTTCTTAAAAATACAAGTTCATACTTTTTAACTAACTAGACGTTTTCTTAATCACAATCATAAGAAATCCATACACCATGTGTTTCTAGCTGAAATAATAACTTACATCAAGTCACAGTACACCAGTGCAACACAATAGCTACCTGACTATAAAAAATATATATATTTTCGAGGTGATTCAAATTCCTCAACATACTCTCCTACATTCTATTGCCAGTTGGGACTTTAACGTCAGCCATATATTTATAATATGGTTCTTAAATGTAGTAAGTAACGTTGATGGCTTGATCACAAGATACAACTGTTGAAGGTAATATATTTCTTTAACGCTGTTGAATATGCCGTTAATACGTGGTGCTACGCTAGTAAATAGCATTGATGACACCTATAAATATGGTTATAATGTGCAACTATTACTTTGACATCTCATCCTCTAAGATAATGAGAATATTTGTATATTAATACATGTCGATTAATATTTACACAATTAGTAATATCTATCTATTTTTCTGCCATCATCGAAGCTATTTCACAGTTGACTACTATAATTTGCTGTCATTACCTTGTGTGGTTCTGTGATGCCTACATTCACAAGTATTTGTTTGGTCGTCTACTAAGTTAGTAAAGATATCAAATCAAATCTTATTTGTCACATGCGCCAAATACAACAGGTGTAGTAGACCTTACAGTGAAAAGTGTTAAAGTATTTACTAAAAATAAACTGAAGGGGAAAAATAAGCTGTCAATAAAAGCAGGTATCTGTAGTGTTGTAATGTGAGCTGGTGAATGTCCTTCTATCCATCTCCAAACCGAGCTTTCATCACCAACATTATGTTTGGCTGGGGGGAAATCTCATCTTTACATGGGAATTTAGGTCATTAGGTTCTGATTTTAAGATCAATTCTGCCCGTTCAGGCAGCCACAAAGCACATTCCACCAAATATGTGATCTCTGGTTAAAGATTGAGCTTGGACGTTCGTTTGAATAACTCATGCCCATCCCTAATTGTGTTAGTAGTTTAATTCCTAAAAGCTATGTAAAATGTTATACATGATATACTTTTCTGTATTGGATTTATACTTGTGTATTGATCCATGAAAATGTGAAGAGGAATAAGAGACAGCAGTAAATGGCAGGTGGGTTTCATGCTCTAGGGTTTGTACACCACTTTTAATGCTTTGTTTCACCATTGCTCCGATTCACCCTTGTTTTCAATTGCTCCATTTGGATCCCACGCTAAGATTTAATGTTCTTTCCATCCAGTCTACTCTATACTAGATACAGGGTGTTAAATCAACCTAAAAGTTCATAGGCCAAATGCAGCCTACCAGTTGTTCATAACACTGATATCAAATGTCTCGGTTATTGGCCTAGTCTGTATTGTTTAAACGTTGTAGTTATAGCATCAAAACAACTTGGGCCAGCCAACACATTGCCATCCTTGTAAAAGCCGATGATCCATCTTATAAATAGACATCAAGTGTTTCCAATTTAATTGCCGAAAAACAGCACTGGGTCCCTGTATTGTCTATCTGCTCTGCCATGGATTTAGCTTAAAGACCTGGGCAGTTATGCAGATGCGCATATAGGGTTTCATTTTATCCATTTTCCATTGACCAATACTCAGTTTCACTTGGGTTACAGACATGCATATTGGCATGTCATTGAAGCTTGTAAGTTTAACCCTCACAGGGTTGCACCTCAGGCAGCACCTCGCCTGTCCTGTGAGCTAAAGATGGCCTAAAGATGGCCTAAAGATGGCACTGTAGTGGATAGCTGCCTGACCAATTCTGCTATTTTGTGTTTTTTTACGCTGATCTTGACGTTTTTTTTTTTTTACATTATGTTTCCGCCATAATTTCCTATGACCGAAAACTGCTTCTGGACATCAGAACAGAGATCACTAACCTTGATTTGGATGAAGATTTCTACTTCATACTACTAAGTCTGTGAGCATCTAGACCGCCTTTGCCCTCTGTTTTGTTGGCGAACGTACAATCCGTAGAGAACAAACTGGTGATTTTAATGCAGGAAAACTGAAATCTGTTTAAACTCATTTTTACAAGCATGTCACCTGTGAAACTAGAGGCAACACAACTCTAGGTCATCTTTACTCCACACACAGAAACACACACAAGGCTCTCCCTCGCCCTCCCTTTGGCAAATCTGACCATAACTCTATCCTCCTCATTCCTGCTTACAAGCAAAAACTCAAACAGGATGTACCCTTGACGCATTCAATACGGAAGTGGTGAGATGAAGCGGATGCTAATTTACAGGATTGCTTCGCTAGCACAGACTGGAAATGTTCCGGGAATCATCCGATAGCTTTGAGGAGTTAATCACATCAGTCACCGGCTTCATTAATAAGTGCATTGACGACACCGTCCACACAGTGACCGTACGTACTAGAGGTCGACCGATTAATCGGAATGTCCGATTTAATTAGGGCCGATTTCAAGTTTTCATAAAAATCGATAATTTGCCTTTTTGGATGCCGATTATAGCTGATTACATTGCAATCCACGAGGAGACTGCGTGGCAGGCTGACCACCTGTTACGCGGGTGCAGCATCAAAAGGACCTTGTGGCTACAATGAGCCAAGGTAAGTTGCTGGCTAGCATTACATTTATCTTATAAAAAAACAATCAATCTTCACAATCACTATTTAACTACACATGGTTGATGATATTACTAGGTTAACTTCTTTAGGATAGGGGGCAGCATTTTCACGTTTGGATGAAAAGCATACCCAAATTCAACTGCCAGCTACTCATCCCCAGAAGATAAGATATGCATATTGTTAGTCGATATGGATAGAAAACACTCTGAAGTTTCTAAAGCTGTTTGAATCATGTCTGTGAGTATAACAGAACTGATTTAGCAGGCGAAACCCTGAGGACAAACCATTCCGTTTTTTGTTGTTGTTGAGGTCACCCTCTTTTCAATGGATTTTCATTGGGAATACAGATTTCTAATTGACCTTCTTGCAGTTACTACCGCTGCCACTGGATGTCAACAGTCTTTAGACATTAGTTGAGGGTTTTTCCTTTGTGTAATGAAGAAGTACGGCCATTTTGAATCAGGGTCACTTGAAGTGTCCTGTTAGATAGAGGCGCATGACCAGAAAGCATGCTACAGATTGTTTTAATCCTGTATTGAACACAGATCATCCCGTCTTCAATTTTATTGATTATTTACGTTAAAAAAGACCTAAAGTTGTATTACAAAAGTAGTTTGAAATGTTTTGGCAAAGTTTACAGGTAACTTTTGAGATATTTTGTAGTCATGTCTCACGAGTTGGAACCGGTGTTTTTCTGGATCAAACGCGCCAAATAAATGGACATTTTGGATATATATTGACGGAATGAATCGAACAAAAGGACCATTTGTGATGTTTATGGGACATATTGGAGTGCCAACCACAGAAGCTCGTCAAAGGTAAGGCATGAATTATATTTTTATTTCTGCGTTTTGTATCGCGCCTGCAGGGTTGAAATATGCTTATCTCTCTTTGTTTACAATGGTGCTAACTCAGATAATAGCATCGTTTGCTTTCGCCGAAAAGCCTATTTGAATTCTCACATGTTGGCTGGATTCACAGCCAGTGTAGCTTTAATTTGGTATCTTTCATGTGTGATTTAATGAAAGTTTGATTTTTATAGTATTTTATTTGAATTTGGCGCGCTGAATTGTCTCTGGCTTTTGGCCAAGTGAGACAGTAGTGTCCCGCCTAAACTCAGATTTTTGGATATAAATATGAACTTTACCGAACAAAACATACATGTATTGTGTAACATGAAGTCCTATGAGTGTCATCTGATGAAGATCATCAAAGGTTAGTGATTAATTTTAACTCTATTTCTGCTTTTTGTTACTCCTCTCTTTGGCTGGAACAATGGCTGTGTTTTTCTGTGGCTATGTACTGAGCTAACATAATCGCAAGGTGTGCTTTCACCGTAAATCCTTTTTGAAATCAGACACTTTGGCTGGATTAACGAGAAGTTTATCTTTAAAATGGTGTTTAATACTTGTATGTTTGAGGAATTTTAATTATGAGATTTCTGTTGTTTTGAATTTGGCGCCCTGCAATTTCACTGGCTGTAGGTTAGGTGGGACGCTACCGTCCCACATATCCCAGAGAAGTTAACTAGCTTGTCCTGCGTTGCATATAATCAATGCAGTGCCTGTTAATTTATCATCGAATCACAGCCTACTTCAACTTCGCCAAACAGGTGATGATTTAACAAAAGCGCTTTCGCGAAAAAAGCACAATCGTTGCAAAAATGTACCTAACTATAAACATCAATGCCTTTCTTAAAATCAATACACAAGTATATAAAAAGAAAAAAACCTGCATATGTAGTTAAAAGAAATTCAGGCAATATTAACTAGGGAAATTGTGTCACTTCTCTTGCTGAACGCAAGAATGCAAGCAGAGTTAGGGTATATGCAGCAGTTTGGGCCACCTGGCTCGTTGCGAACTGTGTGAAGACCATTTCTTCCTAACAAAGACGTCATTAATTAGCCAGAATTTTACATAATTTTGACATAACATTGAAGGTTGTGCAATGTAATAGCAATATTTAGACTTTGGGTTGCCACCCATTCGATAAAATACGGAACGGTTCCGTATTTCACTGAAAGAATAAACGTTTTGTTTTCGAAGTGATAGTTTCTGGATTTGACCATATTAATGACCTAAGGCTCAAATTTCTGTGTGTTTTATTATATTCTAATTCAGTATATGATTTGATAGAGCAGTCTGACTGAGCGGTGGTAGGCTGCAGCAGGCTCGTAAGCATTCATTCAAACAGCACTTTACTGCGTTTGCCAGCAGCTCTTATCAATGCTTGATGCACAGCTCTGTTTATAACTTCAAGCCTATCAACTCCCTAAGATTAGGCTGGCAATACTGAAGTGCCTATAAGAACATCCAATAGTCAAAGGTATATGAAATACAAATGGTATAGAGAGAAATAGTCGACGCGTCATAATAAGTACAACCCAAAACTTCTTAACTGGGAATATTGAACCACAAGCTTTCATATGTTCTCATGTTCTGAGCAAGGAACTTAAACGCTTTCTTACATGGCACATATTGCACTTTTACTTTCTTCTCCAACACTGTGTTTTTGCATTATTTACACCAAATTGAACGTGTTTCATTATTTACTTATTATAGTTGATCATTTATTTATTTGAGACTAAATTGATTTTATTTATGTATTATATTAAGTTAAAATAAGTGTTCATTGTTCATTCAGTATTGTTGTAATTGTCATTATTACAAATATATATATATATATATATATATAGGCTTTTTTTGGTCCTCCAATAATCAGTATCGGTGTTGAAAAATCAGAATCGTTCGACCTTTAGTCTTGGGTATGTCAGTATCAGCTTTGGACATCTGGATTTTGGGGATTTTCTCATTCTTCCTAACAGATTTTCTCAATCTCTGTTAAATTGGATAGGGAGCGAAGGTGAACAACATTCTTAAAGCCTGTCCATAGATTGTCAATGGGATTTAAGTCGGCTTTGGCAGGGCCATTCAAGGACTTTCACATTCTTGTCCCAGCGTTGATTTGGCTGTATGCTTGGGGTCATTGTCCTTTTGGAATGTAAATCTTTGCCCCAGTCTAAGGTCGTTTGCAATCTGAAGCAGGTTTTCATCAAGGATTTGCCTGCATTTGGTTGCATTCATTGTTCCCTCTATCCTTACCAGTCTCCCAGTCCCTGCTGCTGAAAAGCATCCCCATAGCACGTTGCTGCCACCACCATGGTAGGGATGGTGTTAGATGGGTGACGAGCTGTGCCTGGTTTTCTCCAGACATAGCGCTTTGCATTCAGGCCAAAGAGTCTCTGATATCTACGGGCAGTTCCTTGTATTTCATGGTACTGTTTCTGCTCTGACATGCACTGTTAACTGTGGGACCTAATATAGACCGGTATGTTTCATTCTTAATCATGTCCAAACAGTTGAATTGACCTCAGGTGGACTACAATCAAGTTGTAGTGACATCTCAAGGATGATCAAAGGAAATTGGATGCACCTGAGCTCAATTTGGAGTGTCATAGCAAAGAGGTGTGAATACTTATGTACATGTAATTATTTCATGTTCAATAAATTTGCCACAATTTCTAAAAACATATTTTCACTTTGTCATTATGGGGTATTGTGTGTAGATGGGTGAGGAAAAACAAATATTTAATCCATTTTAAATTCAGGCTATGACGCAACAATGTGGAATAAGTCAACTGGTATGAATACTTTCTGAAGGTGCTGTTTTCTTACTCATTGTGTATTTATCCCTTTATACATTGTTTCTATATTTTTCTCACTGCATTGTTTTTGAAAGCCTGTATGTCAGCATTTCACTGTTAGTCTAGACATGTTGTCGACGAAGCATGTGACATACATTTTGATTTGAGCTACCAAATACACTTGATCTCACAGTAGGTCAGTGAGTCAACCAATACATGACCACCACACACACAACACCACCCCCAATCTATCTCCATCGGACTCCCCTCTGCCGCTGTCAACTCCTAGCCCGGTAGATTCCTGAGTCCTCTGGCTCCCTGGCTGCAGGCAGAGAGAGGCTATTAATACAGTTTGTTTAGCTAGTTTCCTAGCAGGCCGCATCAAACACCGCGGCCCTCGGGCTGATTATAGCCCTCGACCTGCTCGCTCCCCTAGCTACACCTGCTGAGTCAGAGAAACCCAAGGTTCCGTCCCAAATGGCACCCTCTTCCCTTATGTAGTACACTACTTCTGACCAGAAACCCTATGAGTTCCCTACAGGCCATGGTCGAAAGCAGTGCACTACCTAGGGAATAGGGTGCCATTTGGGACGCATCCCAAGTTAACATCGATGGGGACATTGCCAGCAGGTTCAGAGAGAGTGACTGGAATAAGGCCTACTGGCAGGCTCAGAGAGAGTGACTAGAATAGTGCCTACTGGCCCGGCAGGCTTAGAGAGAGTGACTAGAATAGAGCCCAGTGGCCCGGCAGGCTCAGAGAGAGTGACTAGAATAAGGCCTACTGGCCCGGCAGGCTCAGAGAGAGTGACTAGAATAAGGCCTACTGGCCCGGCAGGCTCAGAGAGAGTGACTAGAATAGAGCCCACTGGCCCGGCAGGCTCAGAGAGAGTGACTAGAATAGAGCCCACTGGCCCGGCAGGCTCAGAGAGAGTGACTAGAATAGAGCCCACTGGCCCGGCAGGCTCAGAGAGAGTGACTAGAATAAGGCCTACTGGCCCGGCAGGCTCAGAGAGAGTGACTAGAATAGAGCCCACTGGCCCGGAAGGCTCAGAGAGAGTGACTAGAATAAGGCCTACTGGCCCGGCAGGCTCAGAGAGAGTGACTAGAATAAGGCCTACTGGCCCGGCAGGCTCAGAGAGAGTGACTAGAATAAGGCCTACTGGCCCGGCAGGCTCAGAGAGAGTGACTAGAATAGAGCCCACTGGCCCGGCAGGCTCAGAGAGAGTGACTAGAATAGAGCCCACTGGCCCGGCAGGCTCAGAGAGAGTGACTGGAATAAGGCCCACTGGCCCGGCAGATATTTCCATGTCACCTTGGATGAATGGAGGTAAAAAAAAAATGAGTGGACTGACTGAGGTTCTCACATGGATGGATCCCATCTCTGAAACGGATAGAATGAAATTGATCGATGTGTGTGTTAGGTTTTTGAATCCGACCATAATGTCAAATAGATAATGTCAAATACATAGGCAAATGTGTCAAATACTTTTTCAAGTATTTGGGGTGTGCTTGATTTAGCTTGGGAGTTTGTGTCACTGTAACTGTTCCATTTGCTTCCATTGTACCAGGGCAAACTTGGCCTAAATCAAGTTAACCAGCTTCCTTTCTCTTGCTCCTTCCAGATGTTGCCTCCCCGCAGAGGATTCGCTCACACACACAGCCAGTTAGTCCGCACCCTGACTGTAACGAGTTGCTGGTGTATGTTGTTTGTCGATGGACTGAACTCACACATCTCTGCCCAAATAGACCCAGAGGATTGTGTTTTAGTGTGAGCAGTGAGAGAGGCCTGACACCGGCCTGTTGTATTGGCTTGCTGCTCTCTGCTCCACAGACAGGCTCTGCAACACAAATGGCACCCTGTTCCCTACATAGTGTGCTACTTTTGATCAGAGCTGGCTGCGCAAAAGTAGTGCACTATATAGGGAATAGGGTGCTGAGCCCTGGTCTAAAGTAGTGCACTATATAGGGAATAGGGTGCGATTTGGGACACACCACAGCCTGTGGGGTCTGTTCAGAATTATTTTTGTATGTGTTCTGTTTCCTCCTTTGATCTAACTGAGAAGGGATGGGCCAGTCTGCTTTTTTACAGCCAGTCAACATGAAGCCATTCCTTTTTTTTCATTAGTAAATTAAGCAGAGATGGAGAGAGAGACGGAAAGGAAGAGAGACACATAATGGTTAATATTACAACCCAGCCCTGACCGCATGATATACTCTGAGTCTGCCTTGCCTTCCACTCGCAAAAGAAGCTCAAGGCAGGCTGCTAAAATGATGTTGGCTGCTTGGCTCAGGGCGAGTAACTGGTGTCAGAGTTGGGAGAGAACATCGGACTAGGGGGAGAGAAGAAACATGGACTGACTTCAATACTGGAAAGTGGCCCACACATTGTAGGTTATTATCTGTCCCACTTGATCATAAGTGCTAATAAAACTAGTGGTCTATAAAAGGATTTAAGACAAGTACTAGGCTATGTAGCAATGTGTTACAGTTGGCTAGCATACACTGGCATATATATAGATATAAATGGATAGCTAGCATATACTGGCATATATATGGATAGCTAGCATATACTGGCATATATATATATGGATAGCTAGCATATACTGGCATATATATAAATGTAGGTAGATAGCTAGCATATACTGGCATGTATATAGATAGATAGCTAGCATATATTTAGATATTGATAGATAGATGCTAGTATATGCTATCTATCTAGCATATACTGGCATAGATAGATGAATGATAGCATTTACTGGCATATATACAGTTGAAGTCGGAAGTTTACATACACTTAGGTTGGAGTCATTAAAACTCGTTTTCAACCACTCCACAAATTACTTGTTAACAAACTATAGTTTTGGCAAGTCGGTTAGGACATCTACCTTGTGCATGACACAAGTCATTTTTCCAACAATTGTTTACAGACAGATTATTTCACTTATAATTCACTGTATCACAATTCCAGTGGGTCAGAAGTTTACATACACTAAGTTGACTGTGCCTTTAAGAGCTTGTAATAAAGGTGCAATAAAAGGACGGAGACGGTGTGTTAATAGTGTTTAATAAAGCTGCAATAAGGGTACAGAGAGTGGAGACAATGTGTTAAAACCTCTTATGGATCAAATCCCGTTAACGGGATAGATTTGACTACATCCGGTGAAATTGCAGAGTGCGAAATTCAAATTACAGAAATATAAATATTTAACTTTCATGAAAATACAGGTGTCATACATCAAAATAAAGCTTAATTTCTTGTTAATCCAGCCGCTGTGTCAGATTTCAAAAAGGCTTTACGACGAAAGCACACCATGCGATTATCTGAGGACAGCGCCCCGCATACAAAAGCATGAAAAACATTTTTCAACCAGGCAGGTGCGCCACGAAAGTCAGAAATAGCAATATAATAAATGCCTTACCTTTTGAAGATCTTCTTCTGTTGGCACTCAAAGGTCCCAGCTACATCACAAATTGTCCTTTTGTTCGATAAATTCCTTCTTTATATCCCCAAAAACTCAGTTTAGCTGGCGTGCTTCATTCAATAATTCACCGGTTTCCCTCCTTCAAAATGCATACAAAATGAATCTCAAACGTTACCAATAAACTTCTCCAAACAAGTCAAACAACGTTTATAATCAAACCGCAGGTACCCTAATACGTAAATAAACAATACAATTTAAGACGGAGAATAGTTATTGTCTTTACCGGAGATAAATAACAAAGAACGTGCTCTCATCCACTCGCATAAACACTACAGCCAAAATGTGGGCCACTTAGGAAAAACTACAAATTCTAGCTCATTTTTCCAAAAACAAGCCTGAAACTCTTTTTGTAAAGACGTGACATCTAGTGGAAGCCCTAGGAATTGCAATCTGGGAGGTTTTGGCCTCATAATAAACATGACAGCCATTGGAAACAGTGGTAGGCTGAACATTTCTTTTTTTTGGATGGTTTGTCCTCGGGGTTTTGCCTGCCATATCAGTTCTGTTATACTCACAGACATTATTTTAACAGTTTTAGAAACTTTAGAGTGTTTTCTATCCAAATCTACCAATTATATGCATATCCTAGCTTCTAGGCTTGAGTAACAGGCAGTTTACTTTGGGCATGCTTTTCATCCGGACGTCAAAATACTGCCCCCTAGCCCAAAGAGGTTAAACAGCTTGGACAATTCCAGAAAATTATGTCATGGCTTTAGAAGCTTCTGATAGGCTATTTGACATAATTTGAGTCAATTGGAGATCATTTGAGTCAATTGGAGGTGTACCTGTGGATGTATTTAAAGGCCTAACTTCAAACTCAGTGCCTCTTTTTTTTTGTTGACATCATGGGAAAATCAAAAGAAATTGTAGACCTCCAGAAGTTTGGTTCATCCTTGGGAGCAATTTCCAAACGCCTGAAGGTACCATGTTCATCTGTACAAACAATAGTACGCAAGTATAAACACCACGTGACCACGCAGCCATCATACCGCTCAGGAAGGAGATGTGTTCTGTCTCCTAGAGATTAATGTACTGTTGTTGCGAAAAGTGCAAATCAATCCCAGAACAACAGCAAAGGACCTTGTGAAGATGCTGGAGGAAAAGGTACAAAAGTATCTATATCCACAGTAAAAATAGTTCTATATCAACATAACCTGAAAGGCCGCTCAGCAAGGAAGAAGCCACTGCTCCAAAACCGCCATAAATAAGCCAGACTACGGTTTGCAACTGCACATGGGGACAAAGATCGTACTTTTTGGAGAAATGTCCTCTGGTCTGATGAAACAAAATTAGAACTGTTTGGCCATAATGACCATCGTTATGTTTCGAGAAAAAGGGGGGAGGCTGCATCATGTTGTGGGGGTGCTTTGCTGCAGGAGGGACTGGTGCACTTCACAAAATAGATGGCATCGTGAGGAAGGACAATTATGTGGATATATTGAAGCAACATCTCAAGACATCAGTCAGGAAGTTAAAGCTTGGTCGCAAATGGGTGTTCCAAATGGACAATGACCCCAAGCATACTTCCAAAGTTGTGGCAAAATGGCTTAAGGACAACAAAGTCAAAGTATTGGAGTGGCCATCACAAATCCCTGACCTCAATCCTATAGAAATGTGTGGGCAGAACTGAAAAAGGAGGAGGCCTACAAACCTGACTCAGTTACACCAGCTCTGTCAGGAGGAATGGGCCAAACTTCACCCAACTTATTGTAGGAAGCTTGTGGAAGGCTACCTGAAACGTTTGACCCAAGTTAAACAATTTAAAGGCAATGCTACCAAATACTAATTGAGTGTATGTAAACTTCTGACCCACTGGGAATGTGATGAAAGAAATACAAGCTGAAATAAATCATTCTCTCTACTATTACTCTGACATTACACATTCTTAAAATAAAGTGGTCATCCTAACTGACCTAAGACAGGGAATTTTTACTAGGATTAAATGTAAGGAAATGTGAAAAACTGAGTTTAAATGTATTTGGCTAAACTTCCGACATCAACTGTATATACTACAGCTAGCCTACCAGCAGAACATCCTGGCTGCTCTGACTACAGCTAGCCTACCAGCAGAACATCCTGGCTGCTCTGACTATAGCTAGCCTACCAGCAGAACAGCAGTATCTCTGCTTTGTTGTTTTCTGGACTAGCCTACTGGAGGACCAACAGAACCGATGGAGGAAATAAAAGAAACGACAACAATGTTCTCTTCTTTCCCTCTCCCACAGTTACATTGCAAGCTATTTGCAAAGATGGGGGACGACCGGCCTTTTGTGTGCAACGCTCCCGGCTGTGGACAGGTAAGCCATCTACCTTGTCTTGGGTTTCAGGTGTGTTGAGTGTCTGTTTCTGAGTTTGGTTTTACCTGTGTGCTAGTGTTTGTGTATGTTTTACTGTTTGTGGCAGTTGATCAGTGGAATTTCTATAGTCTAGTGAATATCCTCATTTAGTTTGTATTTCAGTTGATTTCAGTCTGTGTTTTGCGGTTGTACTGTACTTGTTTGTGTATTTTGCTGTCTGGCAGTTGACTGGAATAACTCTCTATTTTGAGTCCGAGTCCTCCGTTGACTGGAATAACTCTCTATTTTGAGTCCGAGTCCTCCGTTGACTGGAATAACTCTCTATTTTGAGTCCGAGTCCTCCGTTGACTGGAATAACTCTCTATTTTGAGTCCGAGTCCTCCGTTGACTGGAATAACTCTCTATTTTGAGTCCGAGTCCTCCGGTGACTGGAAAGTTGAAACAGATGGTGTTGGTGGTACTGAACTCCAGTGTTTCCCCTATATTCATGAATAATAATTTGGGATGGTAAAAGATTTTCAGTGTAAAGTTAAACGACTAAAACCAGATATAAAGTATGTAGAAAAGATAATGGATTTGTATATATTTTTTGACAACTAACAACCACCAGAAAAAAATAGACAGTCAGGGAGAATCTAAAATTCCCAAAATGTCATGACATGGGTCCCCATTGATTTTGTTATAATGTTTGAGTCACTCAGATGGCATAAGAACACGGCATAAGCCATGTCAAAATGTGTAGAATTGCAGGAAATTAGCTTTAAAGTAACTGTCCAGTGTTTCCAGATTCCTATGAAATATGACCTATAATTACTTGGAATATGAGTGAAATAGTTTTCCTTTCAAAAAAGTATTAAGAAGCTTAATTCAGCTTGTCTGGTGTCGGCATAACTCAACAATAGAATGTGTGGGCCGTATACCGGTAATTTAAAATCTTAATACAAGTAGACCGTCGATTGGCCAGATCATCCTCAGGAGTATGACATCATACTTAATGAGGAAATAGCAAGTACACTGCTCAACAAAATAAAGGGAACACTTAAACAACACAATGTAACTCCAAGTCAATCACACTTCTGTGAAATCAAACTGTCCACTTAGGAAGCAACACTGATTGACAATACATTTCACATGCTGTTGTGCAAATGGAATAGACAACAGGTGGAAATTATAGGAAATTAGCAAGACACCCCCAATAAAGGAGTGGTTCTGCAGGTGGTGACCACAGACCAATTCTCGTTTTCCACTTTAATTTTGAGTGTGACTCCAAATCCAGACCTCCATGGGTTGATAAATTTGATTTCCATTGATAATTTTTGTGTGATATTGTTGTCAGCACATTCAACTATGTAAAGAAAAAAGTATTTAATAAGAATATTTAATTCATTCAGATCTAGGATGTGTTATTTTAGTGTTCCCTTTATTTTTTTGAGCAGTGTATTTTTGAAGATACAAGTTTGATTTCCCCCCCCCACCCTCCAATTTATGCTTTGGCCACAAATAAGAGCATAGGACGAGTCGTCAACATTATATAGGAATGAGTTAACGGAATATCAACTTTTTAAAAGTCCGATTTTCACTGGACAGTTACTTTAAAACTGCATATTTTCTCTCAGCCCCATGGCAAAATTGATAGAATTGCAGGAAATTAGCTTTAAAACAGCAAAATTGTCTCTGCAGCTGAGAGGAAGGCCCCCCTCCCCTGCGCTAGTTTTGCCACCGCTGCTGAAAGAAATCCTAGGAGAAACACTGTACTCATTCTGAAATAAGGACATTTCCCATTGCAGTGGAGTGGAACATCAGTAGAGAGGAGGCATTCATTTAGCTCTGCTGCCACTGACAGTGTCCACATGGACAACATGTTTCTATTGTCAGTCTGTTTCTGTTCTCTTGCCAACTCCTTGTGAAACTATCATGTTTGCTGTGACACTGAGTTGGCAAGAGAGTACAAACACATCTGTGATCACACTAGGTCTGTTCCACTTCTGTTATTGAGCGCACACATGGACGATAACACTACACACACTGCCGTTCAACCAGGCAGCAAACACTGATCACACTGTCTGATAGTGCCAGCTAGCGCTGTTGTGAAACAATGCGGCTGTATCTAATGCAAGTCGTTTTCTTTGTAAGAGCCCACAAGGACAACACACTGCCATTCAGGCCACACACACACACACACACACACACTGATATATAGTGATGGCTAGCTGAAGCTTCTGTTTCTCTGAGAGCCCAGATGGACAATACACTGATCACTGAGAAATACCTCTAGCCGAGCGGTGTTGTGATACAATGCTGGCAAGGTGTTGTCTCCCAGCCAGCCAGCCAGCCAGCCAGCCAGCCAGCCAGCCAGCCAGTGAGTCACAGGCAGCAGGCAGCACAGATGACACATTTTTCAACCTGTTTCTGTCTCTCTTCTCCAGCCTGCAGACTGAAGAGGTTAGAGATCCATAGTGACTCAGCTTGGCACTAAATGTCTATTGTTGTACTCTGTCCAAAGGTGTTAGGATGGATTAGATGTTTTAAAGCCTGGTACAATGTTACATTACAGTACATTTACATTACAGTAAAATCCCAGTGAAGACGAGTTAAATGTCTTTTCAACTTCCTTTTCAATATCTTTTGCTCATAGGGATATCTCTGCTTCTTCCCTTTTTGGCTACTGATGACATGACTTATAAGCCTCATTAGGAAACATTAAGGTTTTAACATGCTTATAACAGCATCATAATGCATTGTACCGGCAGGCTTTACCACGTGTTTTACTGTGGACAGCTTGTGGACAGTCTTTCCCACCCGGACCCGATATGCATAAATTATTTGATTTAATATAGAGTCCCGTTCCGAACAGACCCAAGGACAACTAGACCCGTTCCGAACAGACCCGAGGACAACTAGACCCGTTCCGAACAGACCCGAGGACAACTAGACCCGTTCCGAACAGACCCGAGGACAACTAGACCCGTTCCGAACAGACCCGAGGACAACTAGACCCGTTCCGAACAGACCCGAGGACAACTAGACCCGTTCCGAACAGACCCGAGGACAACTAGACCCGTTCCGAACAGACCCGAGGACAACTAGACCCGTTCCGAACAGACCCGAGGACAACTAGACCCGTTCCGAACAGACCCGAGGACAACTAGACCCGTTCCGAACAGACCCGAGGACAACTAGACCCGTTCCGAACAGACCCGAGGACAACTAGACCCGTTCCGAACAGACCCGAGGACAACTAGACCCGTTCCGAACAGACCCGAGGACAACTAGACCCGTTCCGAACAGACCCGAGGACAACTAGACCCGTTCCGAACAGACCCGAGGACAACTAGACCCGTTCCGAACAGACCCGAGGACAACTAGACCCGTTCCTTAGAAAGCGCATTCAGAATATTAAGTAGCAGCCTACCTGTTGGTTGTTGTAGCCTACCCTTCTCCTTTATCTTTATTTATTTATTATTTTACCACCTTTTTCTCCCCAATTTCGTGGTATCTAATTGGTAGTAGTTACTGTCTTGTCTCATCGCTGCAACTCTCGTACGGACTCGGGAGAGGCGAAGGTCGAGAGCCATGCGTCCTCCGAAACACAACCCAACCCAAGCCGCACTGCTTCTTGACACAACGCACATCCAACCCGGAAGCCAGCCGCACCAATGTGTCGGAGGAAACGCTGTACACCTAGCGACCTGGTCAGCGTGCACTGCGCCCGGCCCGCCACAGGAGTCGCTAGTGCGCGATGAGACAATGATATCCCTGCCGGCCAAACCGTCCCTAACCCGGACGACGCTGGGCCAATTGTGCGCCGCCCCGTGGGCCTCCCGGTCGCGGCCGGCTGCGACAGAGCCTGGACTCGAACCCTAGATCACTGCGCCACCCGGGAGGCCCCCTCTCCTTCATCTTTTAATTCCATCTACCACTGATTAGATATCTCATGTGGAGGCTCTATTATAACTTATGATTGGCCAACAACAACTACAAGCTACAGACTCCACTCTGGTGAAAAGGAAGAGTAGCAGCATATATTATACAATTTCTCTCTCTCTACTGCAGGAGTCACATTGGGATCTGTACGGGCCCTTCCTGACAGGTCCGTTAAAGTAACATATTCTCCAGACCCGTGACAGTATTTAGAATTCTGGATCCGGACTTCCTCGGGTCCCGGATCGGGACTCGGATAGTCGGGTACAGGTTGATTCGTGAAGACCTCTAGTAGATATGTACAATAAGGGAGATTCATTTGAGATGGTTTCCCCTAGCCCGACCCAGTCATCTTGGTCATAGTAATCTTTCCTATCAGCCTGTGAGACGTGTATTGGTGATACTGCCGCTAGCTGGTACTGGCTACAAATATGCTCCTGACAGTGTTTTCACTTGGTTCTTTCTCTCTGTGTGTGTGTGTGTGTGTGTGTGTGTGTGTGTGTGTGTGTCTCTCTCTCTCTGTGTGTGTGTGTGTGTGTCTCTCTCTCTGTGTGTGTGTGTGTGTGTGTCTCTCTCTCTGTGTGTGTGTGTCTCTCTCTCTCTCTCTCTCTCTCTCTCTGTGTGTGTGTCTCTCTCTCTCTCTCTCTCGACTTCATACAGACTTCATACAGACTTCATACAGACTTCATACAGACTTCATACAGACTTCATACAGACTTCATACAGAAGAAGATGAAGGATCCTAAATCGCACCCTATATAGTGCAACGGCACTACTTTTGACCAGAGGAAAAGTAGTGCACTAAATATAGAATAGGGCACCATTTGGGTTGTATTCATTAGGATACAAATAATTTTTTATTTTTTTTTATCTACTTCTGTAAACTAAAACTAAATTAAAGCAACTCCAAAAGGGAAGAGAACAGACAGAGGAAGACTATTGTAGCACCTTGGTGTGCTTGGCTGAAAGACTGACAGAGGAAGACTATTGTAGCACCTTGGTGTGCTTGGCTGAAAGACTGACAGAGGAAGACTATTGTGTAACAGCTTGGTGTGTGTGGTTGGTTGACATGCTTCTGCAGATGTGTTGCAAGCAGAGAAGGACGAATCCCTTCGATAAACACATACTTGTGCGCTAGGCTACTTGTTCAGTTGGCCATACGTCTTACAAATGATAGCCCTGACCTGCCACCTCCCTAGCCCTAGATGAGGTCTCCCTAGCCTGCCACTTCCCTAGCCCTAGCCTGCCACTTCCCTAGCCCTAGCCTGCCACCTCCCTAACCCTAGCCTGCCACCTCCCTAACCCTAGCCTGCCACCTCCCTAACCATAGCCCTAGCCTGCCACCTCCCTAACCCTAGCCCTAGCCTGCCACCTCCCTAACCCTAGCCCTAGCCTGCCACCTCCCTAGCCCTAGCCTGACACCTCCCTAACCGTAGCCTGCCACTTTCCTAACCCTAGCCTGCCACCTCCCTAACCGTAGCCCTAGCCTGCCACCTCCCTAGCCTGCCACCTCCCTAACCCTAGCCTGCCACCTCCCTAGCCCTAGCCTGCCACTTCCCTAGCCTGCCACTTCCCTAACCGTAGCCCTAGCCTGCCACCTCCCTAACCCTAGCCTGCCACCTCCCTAACCCTAGCCTGCCACCTCCCTAGCCCTAGCCTGCCACCTCCCTAGCCCTAGCCTGCCACCTCCCTAGCCCTAGCCTGCCACCTTCCTAGCCCTAGCCTGCCACCTTCCTAGCTCTAGCCTGCCACCTCCCTAGACCTAGCCTGCCACCTCCCTAACCGTAGCCCTAGCCTGCCACCTCCCTAACCGTAGCCCTAGCCTGCTACCTCCCTAACCCTAGCCTGCCACCTCCCTAGCCCTAGCCTGCTACCTCCCTAACCGTAGCTCTAGCCTGCCACTTCCCTAACCCTAGCCTGCCACCTCCCTAGCCCTAGCCTGCTACCTCCCTAACCGTAGCTCTAGCCTGCCACTTCCCTAACCCTAGCCTGCCACCTCCCTAGACCTAGCCTGCCACCTCCCTAACCGTAGCCCTAGCCTGCCACCTCCCTAGCCCTAGCCTGCTACCTCCCTAACCGTAGCTCTAGCCTGCCACTTCCCTAGCCCTAGCCTGCCACCTCCCTAGCCCTAGCCTGCTACCTCCCTAACCGTAGCTCTAGCCTGCCACTTCCCTAGCCCTAGCCTGCCACCTCCCTAGACCTAGCCTGCCACCTCCCTAGACCTAGCCTGCCACCTACCTAACCGTAGCCCTAGCCTGCCACCGCCCTAACTGTAGCCCTAGCCTGCCACCTACCTAACCGTAGCCCTAGCCTGCCACCGCCCTAACCGTAGCCCTAGCCTGCCACTTTCCTAGCCCTAGCCTGCCACCTACCTAACCGTAGCCCTAGCCTGCCACTTTCCTAGCCCTAGCCTGCCACCTACCTAGCCTGCCACTGCCCTAGCCTGCCACCTCCCTAACCCTAGCCTGCCACCTCCCTAGCCCTAGCCTGCCACCTACCTAGCCTGCCACTGCCCTAGCCTGCCACTTCCCTAACCCTAGCCTGCCACCTCCCTAACCCTAGCCTGCCACCTCCCTAACCCTAGCCTGCCACCTCCCTAACCCTAGCCTGCCATCTCCCTAACCCTAGCCTGCCACTTCCCTAACCCTAGCCTGCCACCGCCCTAGCCCTAGCCTGCCACTTCCCTAACCCTAGCCTGCCACCTCCCTAACCCTAGCCTGCCACCGCCCTAACCCTAGCCTGCCACCTCCCCAACCCTAGCCTGCCACCTCCCTAACCCTAGTCTGCCACCTCCCTAACCCTAGTCTGCCACCTCCCTAACCCTAGCCTGCCACCTCCCTAACCCTAGCCTGCCACCTCCCTAACCCTAGCCTGCCACCTCCCTAACCCTAGCCTGCCACCTCCCTAGCCCTAGCCTGCCACCTCCCTAGCCCTAGCCTGCCACTTCCCTAACCCTAGCCTGCCACTTCCCTAGCCCTAGCCTGCCACTTCCCTAACCCTAGCCTGCCACCTCCCTAACCCTAGCCTGCCACCTCCCTAACCCTAGCCTGCCACCTCCCTAACCCTAGCCTGCCACCTCCCTAACCCTAGCCTGCCACTTCCTGACTATGAGCATGGCAAGCTGTTGGCTCAATGTGTTTTCACACACTGTCACCATCCAGAATTTTGTGCCACTTTGTGTGTAGCGTTCGGTCGATAATGCCATTTCCTAGACATTTTCGCCTGTGTCGCTTACGGCTAAAAGAGTCTAAGAAGGGCTGCATTACACAAATCCTAGTGTATTGTATGTCATGGATATTCTTTGTTGTGCAACCCAAAATGATACAGTATGTGTTATCCATACGATAGCCAGTCAAATGTATTGGATTCTGTGACATCTGCTATTGAGGTTAAGGTGCTTTCTGGCCCTAACTGACGTGTGTGTGTGTGTGTGTGTGTGTGTGTGTGTGTGTGTGTGTGACATTCCTCTCCTCTCCCTTCCCCCCCCCCCCTCTTCTCCTTCCCCTCTTATCTCCCTCCCTTTCTCTCCCTCCCACCCTCTCTCCAGAGGTTTACCAACGAGGACCACCTGGCTGTACACAAACACAAGCATGAGATGAGTCTAAAGTTTGGCCCTGCCAGGACAGACTCTGTCATTATCCAAGGTACTGGTTCTCCTAGTGAGTCTAAAATATTTCACTTTATTACTCTGTTCTGGCACCTCTTTAATTTGTTACTTTTGTCAGTTGTTGAGTACCCACATGTCAGTCGTGATTACCAGAACATTTTAGCCAGATATAGGATCACTGATGTCCACACCTGTTAAGTTTGACTTCTCTGAAGACCTTTAGTGGTTGACCTATTAGTAAACTTCAGGACCCTGTCTTTCAAAGATAATTCGTAAAAATCCAAATAACTTCACAGATCTTCATTGTAAAGGGATAAAACACTGTTTCCCATGCTTGTTCAATTAACCATAAACAATTAATGAACATGTACCTGTGGAACGGTCGTTAAGACACTAACTGCTTACAGACGGTAGGCAATTAAGGTCACAGTTATGAAAACTTAGGACACTAGAGGCCTTTCTACTGACTCTGAAAAACACCAAAAGAAAGATGCCCAGGGTCCCTGCTCATCTGCGTGAACGTGCCTTAGGCATGCTGCAAGGAGGCATGAGGACTGCAGATGTTGCCAGGGGAATAAATTGCAATGTCCGTCCTGTGAGACGCCTAAGACAGCGCTACAGGGAGACAGGACGGACAGCTGATCATTCTCGCAGTGGCAGACCACGTGTAACAACACCTGCACAGGATCGGCACATCCGAACATCACACCTACGGGACAGGTACAGGCTGGCAACAACAACTGTCCGAGTTACACCAGGAACGCACAATCCCTCCATCAGTGCTCAGACTGATCCCAATAGGCTGAGAGAGGCTGGACTGAGGGCTTGTAGGCCTGTTGTAAGGCAGGTCCTCACCAGACATCACCGACAACAACGTCGCCTATGGGCACAAACCCACCGTCGCTGGACCAGACAGAACTGGCAAAAAGTGCTCTTCACTGACGAGTCGCGGTTTTGTCTCACCAGGGGTGATGGTCGGAGTCGCGTTTATCGTCGAAGGAATGAGCGTTACACCGAGGCCTGTACTCTGGAGCGGGATCGATTTGGAGGTGGAGGGTCCGTCATGGTCTGGGGCAGTGTGTCACAGCATCATCGGACTGAGCTTGTTGTCATTGCAGGCAATCTCAACGCTGTGCATTACAGGGAAGACATCCTCCTCCCTCGTGTGGTACCCTTCCTGCAGGCTCATCCTGACATGAGCCTCCAGCATGAAAATGCCACCAGCCATACTACTAGTTCTGTGCGTGATTTGCTGCAAGACAGGAATGTCAGTGTTCTGCCATGGCCAGCGAAGAGCCCGGATCTCAATCCCATTGAGCACGTCTGGAACCTGTTGGATTGGAGGGTGAGGGCTAGGGCCATTCCCCCCAGAAATGTCCGGGAACTTGGTGGAAGAGTGGGGTAACATCTCACAGCAAGAACTGGCAAATCTGGTGCAGTCCATGAGGAGGAGATGCAATGCCATACTTAATGCAGCTGGTGGCCACACAAGATACTGACTGTTACTTTTGGTTTTGAGCCCCCCCCCCCCCTTTGTTCAGGAACACATTATTCAATTTCTGTTAGTCACATGTCTGTGGAACTTGTTCAGTTTATGTCTCAGTTGTTGAATCTTGTTATGTTCATACAAATATTTACACATGTTAAGTTTGCTGAAAATTGACAGTGAGAGGATGTTTCTTTTTTGCTGAGATTAGTTGAATATTGGCTTAATTTGATGTTTAAATCTCTATGCCAAAGTGTGTCAGAATAAAACATTAATCCAAGGATTTTGAGAAAAGGTGATATTTTCTAAAATAGACATTTCTCTCTGTTTCTCTTCCTCCTGTTCCAGACCAGACCCCTACTCCCACTCGCTTCCTGAAGAACTGTGAGGAGGTCGGGCTGTTCAACGAGCTGGCTAGCTCCTTCGCTGAGGAGTTCAGGAAGGCCCAGGAGGACGACGACAAGCGGGCCAAGAACCCTGTGAGTAGAATCACTTGGTCCTCCTGTAGCTTAGTTGGTAGAGCATGGCGTTTCCAACGCCAGGATAGTGGGTTTGATTCCCGGGACCACCCATATGTAAAATGTATGCACACAAGACTGCTTTGGATAAAGCTTCTACTAAATGGCATAATATTATCATATTGTTGAACTGAGGTGGTTCCACAGACCTTGTTTGCCTGATTTAGGTTCTGTATCTGAGACCTAAAGACTGGCAGTAGGTCTAGGCTTTTGTTCAGAACACAGTGGTGTTGCACACAGAAGACCAGGAGCGAAATCCAGTCGGTCACATAGCCCCATCCTATCTCTGCTGTGCTTTATAGTGTCTCAGTCTCCCTCCCCTCCCCTCCAGCTGCCTGCCCCCCACAGAGAGGTGGCCCTACACATGAGCCTGCAGACACCGTCAGCAGAAGCCATGAAGGTGAAGGAGGAGGAGCCTGTGGAGGTTGACTCCTCCCCACCAGGAAGTCCTGATTCCTTCTCCAGCATGTCAGACAGCAGCAGGGATGCCATGGTGAGACGAGGAAAAGTAGGGGTCAAAACTTAGGGGACATGACTGACCAGCAAACCCATGTTGAATTACAGAGTTGGTTAGGATTAGAGTTATGGGTTGACATGCCAGTCATGTCCCTAAAGTCACACCCAAAGGTAGGGGACCGAGGAGGGCCAGAGGAACGGTAGGTGTGCGAGACCAGGATGGGTGGGCACTGTGGTTTGTTGATGGGGAGCGTCTGACAGGATCTTTACTATGTCTATGAGCTATCAAGAAACAATCCGCAATGCATTGGGAAAGAGGCTGTATTAAACCTAGAATTGGCCTTCTACTGTTGGATTCTAAACTTTGAACATTGAGATATTAAAGACATGATAGATCAGAGCAGAGTATATAAAGGAGTGAGATCTGTAGAAAGACAGAGTGGCTGTGGAATGTGCTGGGTGGACGGGAGGAGATCACAGGATTGCTATAGGGGAAGCAGATGGACATCTGTGGATTAGGCGAAGGAGGGGTTGAGGTCAGGAGGTCAGGTCAGATCCCCTGAAGGGAGTTATAATGGTTTATTATCCTATTACCCTCTTCCTGTGGAACCATAAGATGTAAGGATTGGAGAGAAGGAGGAGTGTCTAAAGTGGGATATACTGTATATATATATACCTGTGATGTTGAGAATTTTCTTTTTGTCTGAATACAGCTGTAATAACCCTTTGGGAAGAATTAAACTTGGTTAAGCTTCTGTAGTGTCCGTTATTTACTCTGAAAAATTTGAACCTAACACTACTAAACATCTGTTGTTGAATCAAGAATCTCTCCTGTCTTCTCTCAGGACACTCCCCCGAGATCAGTGCTGAGTTCTGCCCCCACCCCCACCATCATGAGGCACGGTGCCCTCCCTATGCGTCCCAGACCAGGCTCTCTGCCCCTCCACTTAGGCTTTGACGCCCTGCAGCCCACCATGCCTTCACCCACCTCCGTCATCACACCCACCCCACCCTCCAACCGCACCCTGCTGGGGTGAGTGACTGGTCCTGCACAAGCCTGGTTCTAGATTTGAATACTGCTCAGATCTGGACCCAGGCTGTCCTCCGTGGGGCCTGGAGCTTTAGTTAAAGATGGCTTTTATATGCTGAATCCTACATCAATCCTTTTTACAACCGCTTAGGCTAGAGACAAGCCATTTTATTTGCTGTAAAGCTGCAAGCATGGCTGTCGTGGTTCTGAAGCACTTAAGTGCGCTTTTGAATTGGTGCCGTTTCCTAGACCATGTTGCTATGTGCATAACAGCAAAGTTAACCAGCATATTGGTGTTGAGAACAATGCGGCGGAGGCAGCAGCGGAGTTAGGAGACGAGAAAACAGTCCTTACCTTAATTGTCTAAGAAAAGTGAGGAGAGCGGAAACCCCAACTTAATTAGGTCTATAATCAATAGCCTAACTGTTAAATGTGCCTGGCTTTATAAATCAACTATATAAACTCAGCAAAAAAATAAACAAAAAAATAAACAATTGAGACATAAACTGAACAAGTTCCACAGACATGTGACTAACAGAAATGGAATAATGTAACAGTCAGTATCTGGTGTGGCCACCAGCTGCATTAAGTACTGCAGTGCATCTCCTCCTCATGGACTACACCAGATTTGCCAGTTCTTGCTGTGAGATGTTACCCTACTCTTCCACCAAGGCACCTGCAAGTTCCCGGACATTTCTGGGGGGGAATGGCCCTAGCCCTCACCCTCTGATCCAACAGGTCCCAGACGTGCTCAATGGGATTGAGATCCGGGCTCTTCGCTGGCCATGGCAGAACACTGACATTCCTGTCTTGCAGTAAATCATGCACAGAACGAGCAGTATGGCTGGTGGCATTGTCATGCTGGAGAGTCATGTCAGGATGAGCCTGCAGGAAGGGTACCACATGAGGCAGGAGGATGTCTTCCCTGTAACGCACAGCGTTGAGATTGCCTGCAATGACAACAAGCTCAGTCCGATGATGCTGTGACACACCGCCCCAGACCATGACGGACTCTCCACCTCCAAATCGATCCCGCTCCAGAGTACAGGCCTCGGTGTAACGCTCATTCCTTCGACGATAAACGCTACTCCGACCATCACCCCTGGTGAGACAAAACCGCGACTCGTCACTGAAGAGCACTTTTTGCCAGTCCTGTCTGGTCCAGCGACGGTGGGTTTGTGCTCATAGGCGACGTTGTTGCCGGTGATGTCTGGTGAGGACCTTCCTTACAACAGGCCTAAAAGCCCTTAGTCCAGCCCCTCTCAGCCTATCGCGGACAGTCTGAGCACAGATGGAGGGATTGTGCGTTCCTGGTGTAACTCGGACAGTTGTTGTTGCCATCCTGTACCTGTCCCGCAGGTGTGATGTTCGGATGTACCGATCCTGTGCAGGTGTTGTTACACGTGGTCTGCCACAGCGAGGATGATCAGCTGTCCGTCCTGTCTCCCTGTAGCGCTGTCTTAGGCGTCTCACAGGACGGACATTGCAATTTATTGCCCTGGCCACGTCTGCAGTCCTCATGACTCCTTGCAGCATGCCTAAGGCACGTTCACACAGATGAGCAGGGACCCTGGGCATCTTTCTTTTGGTGTTTTTCAGAGTCAGTAGAAAGGCCTCTAGTGTCCTAAGTTTTCATAACTGTGACCTTAATTGCCTACCGTCTGTAAGCAGTTAGTGTCTTAATGACCGTTCCACAGGTGCATGTTCATTAATTGTTCATGGTTCATTGAACATTTTATGGGAAACAGTGTTTAAACCCTTTACAAAGAAGATCTGTGAAGTTATTTGGATTTTTACGAATTATCTTTGAAAGACAGGGTCCTGAAAAGGGAATTTTCTATTTTTGCTGTTTATATCTACTGAAATGACAGTTCCTGCTTCTGTAACCTTTTTAAGTGTTTGTTTTATAGCCTACTGATACCGTGAGCATCAACCCTCACGCAACCACATGTTGGATAAACAATTTCACAAGTTTGGCTGTTTTTAGTCTTTGCTTTGCTGTAATCAAGGCTTTACACTTTTCTTCGTTAGACCAGCCTCTCTGGTATAATTTATTTATTGTTTCCACTGTTCCAAATTGTCAGGAAAAATTATATTTCTAATAATAATAACCCTCCTTTTTCCTTGATCTCCTTCCTATTATTATTTTTATTATGATTATTATTATCATCATTATTATAAAAGTAAGTCATGTCATTATCTTTAGTAGGCAGGGTATAGCAGCCTTGTATAACCACCATCGAGCTGTAGGCCTAAGAGCACATCCTGTTTAGTCTTAACACCGTAACTTACTTAGGACTATATTTCAATACTTATATAGGCTACTGTATCAATCTATCATTTATTTGTTCATGTCATCACACAGCATATGAGTCATTCATGATTTGAAATGCAATCAAGCATTTGTTTTAAAATAAAGTGGCCGTTGAATAATCAGCATAAACAATAAATAGGACTAAACAGCTCCAATTCGGAAAATGTATTCACGAATGAATGTGACTGTGAGTGTTCGTTGTAATAAAGGCTTTACAAAAAAAAGCATCACAAGACTCTCTAGTACGCTTAAAATGTATTTAACGTTTACATTGTTCCAAACGGTCAGAACAATGATATTGTAATCTAACAGCACCTGTTTGGCAACATAATATGCACACAGCGCTTGCTCCTTTTATTTTTCTTGATCTGCAGTATTTTCCACAACTAACTTCCCCTTTACCTCCTGAGCAACCAGTAAACATTCTCCCATTTCCAGTTTGTCACGTCCTCTGCATCCATTTTGCTGTCACATGTTACGGTGTTCAGAGTTTATGACCAATTTATTGATGTGATTTAAGGTCAGTGCATGCGATGCATGTCACGTAAAGAGAGCAAGTGTTGAGGGAATAGGGAATGTTTTTCTCCTAAACAAATTAGGGATTTAGGTAACAACTTTTCAGTCAGAAATGGCTGTAATTATGTTGCAGCTTCAGCAACACGGACAGTGCGATGCACATTGATGTTCTGTGGTGATCGCTGCAGCAGGGAGGAGAGAGAGAGAGACAACGGGTGCTAGTCACACAGTCACTCGCTGTCCTTTTTTTCTCAACACAGCACAGCAAGTCTGAGCCAGGCCCGGCACAATCAAATCAATTGCGGTCGGACTCCCTCTAGTAATTTGTGTGTCTTAATTATTTCATCAAACAGTGTGCTTAAAGCATCAGACAAGCTCAGTGCATGTAGTTGATTTGATTAAAACACATAGGATGTGTCTATATATGGAAAAATATGTTTATTTAGATTAGTCGAAAGAACAGACGACTCTGTCCCCGACTTTTTATTTTTTTTGGAGTCGGGGACAGCCCTAAACTGAGTTAGGAAGGACGTCTGTATCTTTGTAGTGACTGGGTGTACACCATCCAAAGTGTAATTAATCACTTCACCATGCTAAAAGGGATGTTCAACGTCTGCTTTTTTATTTATTTTTACCCATCTACCAATAGGTGCCCTTCTTTGCGAGGCATTGGAAAACCTCACTGCTCGACTGAGGGACCTTGCAATTATCTGTATGTGTGGGTACAGAGATGAGGTAGTCATTCAAAAATAATGTTAAACAGTATTATTGTACACACAGTGAGTCCATGCAACTTATTATGTGACTTGTAAAGCACATTTTTACACCTGATCTTATTTAGGCTTGCCATATCAAAGGGGACATTTCATCTTTTCATTTTTAATTAATTTGTAAACATTTCTAAAAACATAATTCCACTTTGACATTATGTGGCATTGTGTGTAGGCCCATGACAAAAAAAATGTACATTTTAATCCATTTTAAATTCAGGCTGTAACACAACAAAATGTGGGAAAAGTCAAGGGATGTGAATCATTTCTGAAGGCAATGTAGTTACGAGAGATGTAGTTGGATTTGACCTGTTTTTGCATTACCATTGGGGGCTTCCACCATATTAAAGTAGTCAGCTTTTGTGGGCATTCCTATGGGTTGGGTGGGATTAGCCAATGATCAGAGTATTGGCTTCTCCTTCAAATTGGGTTACCTGGTTTGTAAATGGCTTTAAGCAGTATCACCGCCATGGCCACAATATATTAATGACACACAGGATTTGGTTCAGGACTCCAGCACTGCAGGTGTCGGTAAATCATCATTATAAGCTTTCTGCTTTTTTCAAACACAAAAATAAAATGGGCTACTTCATAATGGAGATGGCTTCAATGGATCTACCCGTGCTGTCATAGTCGCCATTATGGGACAGATACAAAGAATAGATCTCTAACTCTATACCTACCCCCTAGGCCACTTCTGTACATCTGAAAGGATTGGATAGGTGTGTCCAATATGGTGTCAATTCCACCTACCCTATCACAGGGCAAGATGAAGCTTTTTAAATAGATTTTTTTCTTCCACCAGTAACCCTCTACCTCTTTTTTTTATTTTCTTTCTGTAGCTCTCCCACTGGCCACTACCCCGTGATGATGCACCTTACCAATGGGCTCCTGCCTGGTCCTATGCAGATACCCTCTGTCATTTCTGTAAGTGCCCAGCCTTCACCCATCTGTCTGTCCTTGTCTGGTTTGTGAACGGTGGTTGTTGCCAATTCTGATTGACGCGGAAGCTGACCTTCGCTAAGGGAGTAGTAACATCTCTGTCAGAAAGTCTAGGTTGATCCATTTTTTTTTTTTTTTTAATAATGAAATTGTATGCTTGCACTAGTTGTCTATAATGTGTATTGATTCACATAGAAGCATATATGGAGCACTTTGAAAAGACTGACATTGAGGTAGTATCTCACTTTGTCAGCCTGAGCTCCGACCTAGCTAGGTGGTTAAAGTGCGTGTGTGTTGTCTCCAGCTGGCCCGGCCCATGCACATGGTGCCCAACATTCCCGGCATCCCTGGTCCTCCTCTGGGAGGCGGCAGCAGCGGCTCCCACTCCACGTACACCACACACTCTGAGGCCAAGATGGTGAGAGCTCTCTCTCTATTTCTGTCTCTCTATTTCTGTCGCTCTGGCTTTCTTGCTCTTTCTCACTCGACATCTCTGTCTCTCGCTTTTGATCTTGCTTTTCTCTGTCTCGCTCTGCCTTTTTCCGGTTCACCTTTCCTTCTCTCTCTCTTTTCTCTCCTATAGCGTTTGTTCCCTCCCACTCTCTATGTTCATCACATGACAGAGATTGCAGTCCAATAATAGTTTTGATGAACATTTGGAGTGCTAGTATAGGAAAAGATCAGATACATAATCAGGTGTGTTTAAGCAGGTACATTAGGAGTGATAACATGACTGGACAGGTGTGTGTGTGGTTGTGTCTCTCTGTGTGTATAGTGTTATGTGTGTGTGTGGGGTTAATGTTAACATGGCCCTGGTTGTCCTGTCTCCTGTAGAGGCTGAAGGCAGCACTAGCACAGCAGAGTTTAGGGGGTCAGATGGGGGGTGTGGCCGGCAGCCCCATCCACCCCCAGAGAATGGAGCAGAGCCAGCTATTGGTGCAGCACCCAGACGCACCCTCCCCCGCACAGCCACAGGTAGGACAACATAGAGACATGGACCCTCCCCTGCACAGCCATTTTAGTAATTTAGCAGACGCTCTTATCCAGAGCAACTTAGAGTGCATTCATCTTAAGATAGCTACTTAATAAACGTGGTTGTTCCACCTGGCTATCAGCAAAGTCAGTGGTGGGAGGGGGGGGAGGAGTGGTTTCAGATGTTTTGGGAAGATGGACAGAGACTCTGTGGGAAGCCAGGACAGAGAAGAACTGGACTGAGCGGGAGATTCCCTCCCGTAGGGGTTGGAGGGCCAAGAGACGAGATGCAGAACTTGGTAGTACTCAGGTTGGGATATCGGGTTTGAGCATAGTCTGAAGGTAGAGAGAGAATGGCAGTTCCTTTTGCTGCTCTGTAGGCATGTACCATGGTCTTGTAATGGATGTGCGCTTCGACTGGAAGCCAGTGGAGTGTGCGGAGGAGCAGGGTGACATGGGAGATCTTGCGGCGTTCTGGATAAATCGCAGGGATTTCATGGCACAAGCGGGGAGCCTAACCAACAGTGAGTTGCAGTAGTCCAGACGGGAGATGACAAGTGCCTGGATTAGGACCTGCGTCACATCCTGTGTGAGGTAGGGTTGTACTCTACGGATGTTGCAGTGCATGAACCTGCAGGAGCGAGTCTCTGCATTTGTTTTTGCAGAGAACGATTTGTCTCAGGATTTGTTGTCCAGGGTCACGCCAAGTTTCTTTGCAATCTGAGAGGGTGTAGAGGAGAATCTGATGGTTCACGGTGTCGATGACAGCGTATAGATCTAGGAGAGTGAGTCAGCTTTGGCAGTGCGTAGAGCCTCCGTGACACAGAAGAGAGCAGTCTCGGTTGAGTGACCCGTCTTGAAGCCTGACTGGTTAGGGTCAAGAAGTTCGTTCTGAGAGAGATAGTGAAGACTGCACGGTCAAGTGTTTTGGAAAGAAAAGAAAGAAGGGATACCGGTCTGTACTTTTTGACATCAGAGAGGTCGAATGTTGGTTTCTTGAGGAGGGGAGCGACTCTGACCATTTTAAAGTCAGAGGGGAAACAACCAGTGGTCAGGGATGTGTTGATGGTCTGGAGAAGGGATGGGGTCGAGCGGGCAGGTTGTCAGGCAGCCGGATCTCACTAGTCTCAGGATTTCATCTGGAGAAAGAGGGTCAAGGCGTAGGGTAGTTCTGTGTAAGTGGGATCAGTGGACTCAATAGGCTGAGTGAATGAGGAGAGGATGTCGTCAACCTTCTTTTCAAAGTGGTTGACAAAGTCGCCCGCAGAGAGGGAGGAGGGAACGGGTGGAGGATTAAGGTGGAAAACAGGGTCCTAGCCCTGTTCTGTAAGCTCACAATGAGCCACTCAGCCACGGCGCCGGAGGGGAGGGCCGAGCCGACCGGGAGGAAAGGGGACAGTGCGAGTCATAGGATGTGGAAAGGGAGGAGAATAGGGTCGAAGAGGCAGAATCAGGAAACAGGAGGGAGAAGGATTTAGCAGAAGGAAGAGATGATGGGATAGAAGAGAAGAGAGTAGTGGGGGAGAGAGAGCGAAGATTGCAACGACACGTGACCATCTGTGTAGGGGCTAAGTGGGTAGGGTTGGAGGGAAGGGAGACCGAAAAGGAAGCAAAGTAGTGATCAGAGACCTGGAGAGGGAAGATGAGCGTAATGCCTGCCATGTGAGTGGGACTGGTGAGGTCAAATTAGACAAAGAAAGAGTTGGAAAGAAATTAATCAAAGGCAGACGTCGAGAGATTGAAGTTGCCCAGAACGATGAGTGGTGAGCCATCGTCAGGAAACTAGCTTATCAAGGGGTCAAGCTCATTGAGGAACTCTCTAAGGGCACCTGGTGGGTGATAGATGACAACAATGTTAAGTTTGAGTGGACAAGTGACAGTGACATAATGGAATTCTGGACAGGTGAGGTAGAAAAGATTTCCACTTAGGCGAAATGAGTATACACACACACACATGTTAATTGTAAAGAGTACACATGGACACTTACTTTTGTGGCCATAATAGACAATTATCAAAACCCTCTTGACTTGGATCTTCATGACTCGTGGTTCATTGACATCAGTAAAATGTAAAATTATAATTTTAGGCACTAAAATATATATATATTTTTCAGTCTTGTTCTGAGACTTCCAGTGTTGAGCTCAATCTGTCTAGCCCACTCCCCTCAGTCTCAACCCATGTCTGCCTGCTGCTATGACTCAAACCCTCACTCTATGGCTCTACCCCTCTCTCCATCTCCCTCTCCCCTCCAGGTGTCTCCGGCTCAGCCTACCGGTGGACGGCGGCGGCGTGCAGCGGGGAACAACCCGGACGATAGACGACAGCGTTTCCTGGAGCGGAACCGGGCAGCCGCCTCACGCTGCCGACAGAAACGCAAAGTCTGGGTCAACTCCCTGGAGAAGAAGGCCGAGGAGCTCTCCTCCATGAACGTCTCCCTGGCGGTGAGTGTGTGTAAGGTCACACTACTCTGCTCTCATCTCTCCTTTCTTCAGCCACCCACTCATTGAGATATGTCTATCGACCAGTTTGACCTGTCTGTCTGTCTGTCTCAGCATTATCGTTGCCTTTCTCTATCTGTGTGAGTCAACAGTCATGTCAGAGGAAAAAAAGGAAAGCTCACACACAGTTTAATGCTGCTATTCAGTCCCCAATGCTTTATCACACACAGTTTAATGCTGCTATTCAGTCCCCAATGCTTTATCACACACAGTTTAATGCTGCTATTCAGTCCCCAATGCTTTATCACACACAGTTTAATGCTGCTTTTCAGTCCCCAATGCTTTATCACACACAGTTTAATGCTGCTATTCAGTCCCCAATGCTTTATCACACACAGTTTAATGCTGCTATTCAGTCCCCAATGCTTTATCACACACAGTTTAATGCTGCTATTCAGTCCCCAATGCTTTATCACACACAGTTTAATGCTGCTTTTCAGTCCCCAATGCTTTATCACACACAGTTTAATGCTGCTATTCAGTTCCCCAATGCTTTATCACACACAGTTTAATGCTGCTATTCAGTTCCCCAATGCTTTATCACACACAGTTTAATGCTGCTATTCAGTTCCCCAATGCTTTATCACACACAGTTTAATGCTGCTATTCAGTTCCCCAATGCTTTATCACACACAGTTTAATGCTGCTATTCAGTCCCCAATGCTTTATCACACACAGTTTAATGCTGCTATTCAGTCCCCAATGCTTTATCACACACAGTTTAATGCTGCTATTCAGTCCCCAATGCTTTATTCCTGCCCCATACGTTGGAGATGTGCAAACCATGCTGCTTTCTTAAATGTTTTTATCCATCTGCCCAGGGACTACAGATAAACTGCCAGTTTGCTAAATCTGGCACATTTACAGCAATGTTAATTGATGTGCATTGTCCCAGTCCCCGAAAAATACATCAATAAATATATATCACTCTCATTTGCTTCATCAACAGTGACTTCAGACCATTGTTACCCCCTCTCTGTTTGTGTATTGGTGTGAGAAAACATAGCAGTATTGACTCATTGTTATTGTAATTATTAATAATAATAGTATTATTGACTCATTGTGTTACTGTCTCTTCAGAATGAGGTGTCTCTACTGAGGAACGAGGTGGCTCATCTCAAACAGCTGCTGCTGGCTCATAAGGACTGCCCTGTCACCACTCTACAGAAGAGCATGGGTGAGCCTGCTAGCTAGTGGCATCTAGAAAACACACTGAAACCTCTCATGCTGTTTGATGCAAAGCATTGTATAACGTTATATAGTCAGTGTGTTTGTCTAGGTCAGATCACTACCTTGGCTTAGTCAGTATCTAGTTCAGATCACTACCATGGCTTAGTCAGTATCTAGTTCAGATCACTACCATGGCTTAGTCAGTATCTAGATCAGATCACTACCGTGGCTTAGTCAGTATCTAGTTCAGATCACTACCATGGCTTAGTCAGTATCTAGTTCAGATCACTACAGTGGCTTAGTCAGTATCTAGATCAGATCACTACCGTGGCTTAGTCAGTATCTAGTTCAGATCACTACCGTGGCTTAGTCAGTGTCTAGATCAGATCACTACCGTGGCTTAGTCAGTGGCTAGTTCAGATCACTACCGTGGCTTAGTCAGTGTCTAGTTCAGATCACTACCGTGGCTTAGTCAGTGTCTAGTTCAGATCACTACCGTGGCTTAGTCAGTGTCTAGTTTAGATCACTACCGTGGCTTAGTCAGTATCTAGATCAGATCACTACCATGGCTTAGTCAGTGTCTAGTTTAGATCACTACCGTGGCTTAGTCAGTGTCTAGTTCAGATCACTACCGTGGCTTAGTCAGTGTCTAGTTCAGATCACTACCGTGGCTTAGTCAGTGTCTAGTTCAGATCACTACCGTGGCTTAGTCAGTGTCTAGTTTAGATCACTACCGTGGCTTAGTCAGTATCTAGATCAGATCACTACCATGGCTTAGTCAGTGTCTAGTTTAGATCACTACCGTGGCTTAGTCAGTGTCTAGTTCAGATCACTACCGTGGCTTAGTCAGTGTCTAGTTCAGATCACTACCGTGGCTTAGTCAGTGTCTAGTTTAGATCACTACCGTGGCTTAGTCAGTGTCTAGTTTAGATCACTACCGTGGCTTAGTCAGTGTCTAGTTTAGATCACTACCGTGGCTTAGTCAGTGTCTAGTTCAGATCACTACCGTGGCTTAGTCAGTGTCTGGATCAGATCACTACCGTGGCTTAGTCAGTGTCTAGTTTAGATCACTACCTTGGCTTAGTCAGTGTCTAGTTTAGATCACTACCGTGGCTTAGTCAGTGTCTAGTTCAGATCACTACCGTGGCTTAGTCAGTGTCTGGATCAGATCACTACCGTGGCTTAGTCAGTGTCTAGTTTAGATCACTACCTTGGCTTAGTCAGTGTCTAGTTTAGATCACTACCGTGGCTTAGTCAGTGTCTAGTTCAGATCACTACCGTGGCTTAGTCAGTGGCTAGTTCAGATCACCATGGTAGGAATAAGCAAAAGGCTTTGTTGTTAGAACCAATGAGCCAGTAAGTACATATACTAAATGTATTTATTAATGGGGGTTAAGTGATTGAAATAGCTTGTTGTGGTTTCTGGTGCCTCTGTTCTTTCTACCATGTAAACTCATCCCTGGAACTCTTGTGTCTCTGTGCTGTAGGAGAAGACAGCATAATGAAAGACGTGTCGGAGCCCACCGGCTCCCCAGCACCCGTCATCCAGCACAGCTCCCTGCCCAGTCCCTCTCCTTCCTCGGGCCCCAATGGCATAAGTATCCGGGCGGCCGCCGAGGCCATGTCAGTGCTGGCTAGGATGGGTCAACACCAGCAGCACCAGCAGAGGAGAGAAGAGAGGGATGGAGGGAGAGACGTGAGGGATGGACCCTCCTCCCACGTCATCATGGCCACACATTGGCACCACTCTGCCAGATGATGAGCGTATCACACACCACAGCCCGGGACTGTACGGCTCACACAGCACCAGGCACCACCCTACACGGGCAGGAGGAGAGCACAGGAGAGGGTAGAGGAGGAAGAGAGCAACTCAAAAAAAGTCACACCTTCCTAGTCAAATAAATCTTCTCAGGTGAGCAGAGGAGTAGTTACATGATACAATCCTCCCTCCTCTACTCTCTGCCCGTGCTGTGGCGGACATTTTTGTGTCAGCCACTTTTGTGTCAGGCCTGGAGCCTTGCTGGAGCTCAGCAACAACAGCCTTCTGGGAATGGACCGGGATGATAGAAGAGGAAGAGCTTCCTGTTCTGTTCAATATGCCATATATAGACTACATATAGGGGCTGGACTCAACACCCCTCAAGCCATCCTCAAGCCCTTATGAACTTCACTGGACTGTAGGACTGCATAGCATCGTCCCGAGTGTCGTAACTGTCATTGTGATAAACTTGGACACTCAGACTCTAACACACACATACCAGACACATATACTCAGCGTAAACATTGAATTGATTCATGTTTGTTGTTTATCAAGTGATATACCAAAGCCCTGATCACTGCAGGGGTCCATACTATTGTAACAGGCGGTTGTGGCCTTGCTCTCCTGCACATGTTGACACGTTTTATTCACACACAAAAATGGGTTTTAATGATTGAAGCTCCAACTCCATAGATGCAATAGTTTTGTATACTCTAAAATATTTTCAATTTGGTCTGTTGAATCCCTAGCAGTTTTGTAAGCAATTTCATTTCGAGTATCTGTCGCAGTTGTTCACGAAAAAGCTTGACCTTTTTAGCCCTGTATGATACATTTTATATAGCGTGTGTGTGTGGGGTGTGTGTATGTACATCAATGTATGTACATCAAGCAGTTTGTTGATTCAAGGTCTGATAAAACAAGATCTGATTTGGTAGCATTTGACTTCTTGTTATATTAGCGTCTTTGTTGTATTCCTGTGCAGCTTTCTTTTACAACTTTATCGGCACATTACTATTTGCAGCTTGGGCCATAGAGAAGAACCAAATGATCTTTTGTGTGACAGAAACAGAAAGCTAAAAATAATGTATTTAGTGTACACTCATTTACAAATGATTTATACACTTAAGTGTTTTTCAAAGAAAGGCTTTTCACTTTTAGCTTCAGAATCTCGTTGGGACTGCATCTGACTAAACAAATCCAACCTCCTCTCCTCTGTCTAACCATTTGCTCTTTCCCATGCAATTTTTGTATTTATTTGTTTCTAAATGTATGTCATTACCATCGTTTATGAAATCTTATCTGATAGAAAGCTTTTTCTAACTGGCCTTTGTCACCCTCGTCTGTTTTCTGAACCTTCTCGGTGTGGTGCTTCATCCTTGCTGCTTTCTGGAGTGTGATTGGCTGCTCTTAAGTCTCCAGGGTCGCGTTCATTAGGTACCAAACAGGACAAAACGGACTGAAATAACAAGGCATGTGCTCATTTTCATTTGCCGTTGCAAAACGTTATGAAACGTTTTCCATTGAGTGCACTAATGAACACAAACCTGTCTGGTCTTTACTAATGACTCTATCCAAAACAAAGCCATGTTACTCTTTAGCCGAGCGTGTATGTGTGTGTTTTTACAAACAGCACTGACACATCTGGACTCAGACACACACAGAGACACACACTGTGTTTGAAAACGATTTTGCCTTAAAGAATCACTTTCGTGCCTCCGACATCCTCCTCAAAGATTGGGTTGCATGAAAAAACCTTATGGGTCTGCCTTAGGAAGAAAAAAAGTTTCAGAAATTAAAGGCAATTAGCAATGGGTAACAACTGATTAGCTTTTTTTACATGGTGAGAATTTTTCGTATTGTAGATGCCTTAAAAAAAAAAATCAGGAGTAAAATGTCACCATGGCGTCTCACCACATTATCATTGTTGTGTGTTGTACACTGCCATCTAGTGGAGTAATTTGACCTTCACCTTCTCTCACAAGGATGGGAAATGGAACTTTGAGGGAAATTCTTTCAGAACTCCTATGGCAGTCTCAGAACAGTTTAAATTCTTCAGGGATCTCCCCTCTATTTAGTTTTAGACATTTTGTTTAAAAAAAAAAACCCCACCTAAACAAGTTATTAATCTTGTTGTTTTGTATTTGTATAGAACTTCCCCCCACCATCGATCTAATTATGTGTAACCATTTGCAGTGTTTAATCCTGCAGAAATAACTAGGGTATCAGTCCCAAAAACATAAGCGCATGTCTAAATGCACTAAAATATGCAGGTTTATCGTTAATTATTTGTTTAGTTTTTTAAGTTTTTGTGTCAACTTTGGTTTGTCCTGAACACAGGTTCTCTTTCAGTAACATCAAAAATTTGCTATTTCTTTTGTCTTGATAATGTATTTTATACATAATGGGATTGTTTCCAGATCCAGATTAAGCTTAGTTCTACACTAAAAAGCATGTTCAATGGAGATACTTCTTAGTCCAGCTAGATTCAATCTGTGTTCAGGAAACTGGCCCAACAAGGATTGCTACTCAGTAACTACTGACACATCTCACATGACTGAACCGCTTTCTACAACAGTCCCAATGGTAAACCCTATTCCCGATTTTTATTACACTACTTTTGACCAGGGCTCTGTACTATATAGGGAATAGGGTGCGATTTGGTATGCTACACTACAGTGACCGTCCCAATGGTGACCCTGTCAGGCGTTGTGTAGTACTCAGAGCTGGCACTAGCTAGCTGTCCCTTTTATAAATAGACGATTGTTCATATGAAATGGAAAAAACTCAACTTTATTTAGCTTTCATGTCAGTTAATTGTCATTGGCACTTTGTTCTTCTCTCTTTTTTTTTCTTCTCCATTATTTTTTAAATTGCGTGCTATTGTCACGAGGACTATATACAAATACTCTGGCATGATAAACGCTTCTTCTGTTATACATTTTTGTGTTGTAATGATAAGATATAGAAATGTATTTGTTTTAGTACATCAAGTTCTTTTTGAGTTTTCCTATCAAAAAGACTTGCTGTAACCCAACTGTTTGTATCAGCCGGACTATGCCGGAACCATAGAATTGGAATCATGATTCTAATCCTATGGCTGGAAACTCTGCTTTGTCTGGACTGCCTGTTACTGACAAATCAACTTAGTTATTTTTACATTGTTTTCATGGAAATCTGTTTGTTTACCCCTCTCAAAATATTAAGTTGTTGTGAACAAGTAACAGAATTGTATAAGAAAAATAACAATTTTACCTATGAAGACAATTGGAAAAGTTGCAATTTGTTTTGTATTTAAATTTTTCATTCACACTCCCATGAAAGAATTGTTGGACTGATCATTTTTTAAATTGTCATTATTGTACTGTACATATCTGTACTAGGCTATATGAATATATTTACTTTTCCATGCATGTCTAAGTGAAACTACTATGAACACTTACCGTGCTGCAGCTTTAATTAAACAAATAACTTAATGGATATCAAACATTTCTGTAATATTTGATTCAGACAATTTAACACAATAGATTCTCTTAATTCATTTCAATCTCAATTTAAAGGGGTTTTATTGGCATGGGAAACATATGTTTACATTGCCAAAGCAAGTGAAATGGATAATAAACAAAAGTGAAATAAACAATAAACATCACTCACAAGGTCAAAAGGTTTAGAGATGTTTTGAGTGTTATTGTCTATATAGTCTTGTAATGATGTGCAAATAGTTTAAGTACAAAGGGGAAAATAAATATGGGTTGTATTTACAATGGTGTTTGTTCTTCACTGGTTGCCCTTTTCTTGTGGCAACAGGTCACAAATATTGCTGCTGTGATGGCACACTGTGGTATTTCACCCAGTAGATATGGGAGTTGATCAAAATTGGATTTGTTTGTGGGTCTGTGTAATCTAAGGGGAGTGTGTCTAATATGGTCATACATTTGGCAGGAGGTTAGGAAGTGCAGCTCTCTCTGTGTGTGTGTGTGTGTGTGTGTGTGTGTGTGTGTGTGTGTGTGTGTGTGTGTTACATGTTCACTTAAAAGATTTCTCAATTCTGCAGTAGCCTATCCCTGTACTGAAGATCTTTGGCCAACTAATCTGTGCAGTCCTTACCTTGTAATCACTAAATGCATGCTTGCCATCTGTAACTGCATCAGCGATTTACTGAGGACAATAATGAGAGCGTCAACATCAAGGATAAGAGTGATATTTTCCTGGCTCAGAAACAGACTAAGGTGGTTACTTGGCGTGGGCCAGTGCGCACGTGTTCCGTCGTCGCGTCATTTAGCGCATGATCCTTCCAAATTTACCCCTACTAGCTAACTTCTGGAACACAATTGATTACGTTCCTAACAGACTAAGGGAGTATTTTTTGGACAACTGTTTTCATATTTTCTCTAAGGTGACCCATGGAATCAGCAGGGTGGCCACCTTAATATTTTCTGAAGGAAACCCCCTGATGTTGGAGGCATGCTTATCTTAAACCACCCCATACAGACCCAATTCGATCGACCGTACATCTACACTACGATATGAAACGTTGATTTGAACATTCTGACCAACTAGTGGGTCATGCGGCGCCCCACTGTCTGATTCATTCCGCTTGGTTTCTGATGATAGTTGTCGATTATATCGACTGATTGCAATTGTATCGGGTGCTGACACAGTCTACACTATGATGCATATGAGATGGTAGGCCAGCGAGGCCACACGTTGGTATGATAAGTATATGACTACTCACCCAGGTTATCTTTAGTGTGTCATATAAATTAAACTGTACTGATGCAAATGTAGGATTTACAACTGTACGATATAATCCGTTTTATTGTACACAGTTGTAACATCTCTAGATCAACACGAGAGGGAGGACAAGCTGTATGTCTCGATATTTAGCATGTTTTGGGTGCAGTAATTTGCCATGCCGCTAGTGTGATTATAGTACAGACGAGAGATCGCGTGACCGTTAATTATTTGCCATTGGTGAATTCTCCCTCTTATGGCGGAGGGAGCAGTCGGCGCAATGGATTGTCACTTCAATTCAAATGCATATTTCGTGTTTTGAAGGCAGTATTTTGAAATAGAAGAGATTTCGTTTTTACTTAAAGCACACTTTGTTGTATTCTTTTTACGTCATGGCGGACCGTGGCGTGGATTTTTCCGGTATACCAAAAGAGGTTCGAGACCATTTGGCGGAGTTGGAATTGGAGCTATCGGAAGGTAAGGAGGCTAATGTAGGCGAGTGAATTCAAATTCACACCATGTAACTTGCTCGCTAACCCACACCGGTATCGATCAAATTAGTACTATGTTTATCTTAGTGTACAAGGTGAATAGCAACATTTGAAGCTAATAGACACACAACCATATTCAGCCAGTAATGCCTGGATGGCTAGCCAGCTAGCAACCCTTTTCTGTTAGCGTTGCATTGACAGACAGTAGAAAGAGAATGGCTCAGCCGTGGCCGTGGGTTCTCTTGTCTGTGACGGTCTCGTACTAGTCTAGGTTTAATCAATCATTTCATAGCTGTTCTATATGTAAAGCAAATGATTAATCTGTATTCTCTTACATATCCATGATTGAATATCAAAGCCACACTTGTCAGAATCATCTGCTAAATTTGGTAATCCATGTATCTTCTCATCTGCTAAATTTGCTAATCATGTATCTTCTTGACCATCAACTCACGGTTGGTGTCTAGAACCCGTATGTTCCTGTGTTAACCTGACGGTGACATTACCAGTCAGTGGATGTATTAATGGAATGTGGGGGTTGCAGTCGAGTAATTCTGCATTACACAACCTGCTTCTCACTGTGTGGGTTTGTGACTGCAGAATGGTAGATAACAGCATATGTATATATTCTAATTCCATTACTTAGATATGTATGTATTAGGTATTTGTTGTGGAATTGTTAAGATTACTTGTTAGATATTGCTGCACTGTCGGAACTATAAGCACAATCATTTTGCTACACTCGCAATAATACAATATGACAGTCATTGTGATGAAACGTCAGTACTGATACAAATCACCTATCATACAGTACATTCACCTGTTGTCTCTAGGATTTAAAATGTTGCTATGAGTCAACTTAGCGTAGGACAGGATGTGATGTCATACGGCCCTCTCCATGGCTTGACCTGAGAGAGTAACCTTTTCACACACCAATGACATAGGCTTCTTCATTTGCTTAGGCACACTCAATATGAGTTTGAGCTGTGTGTGTGTTAGTTGTGGCAGGGAAGTGTTTGTTGTGTGTGTGGCCACATGTGGCACAGGCCCCCCATCCCTCCCTCCCTCTCTCTCCAACAGCTGCACTATAACATCATTGTTTGGCCCTGGGATGCATTAAGTAGGATGGAGCGGTGTTAAGCGTTTAATGAAACAGAAACAGTACTGTCCTGAACGGCCAGTTGAAGAACGGCGTGATTATGCCTGCCTGTTGATTGATTGTTGTATGGTGTGCTGCACAAGTTTTGCGATAAAAAATAAATATATATATATATATATATATTTTTTAATTATTATTATTTTTAATGGCCACACTCACCAAATCAGAGGAAACGTACCTCAAAAGCCTTTTAAAGAATGGTGCGCACTGTTTTGGGGAAACGTGCCATTCAGTACAAACTGCCACACACAACGTAACAAACGTTGAACCGAACTGAACGCACCCCTGGGGCTGCTGCCTATGTACCTAGACATGAAACACTGGTCACTTTAATAATGTTCAAAAACTGTTTTACCCACTTCATATGTATATACTGTATTCTAGTCAAGGCTTATGTACCGAAAGTTCAATGTGTTTTCAGTGCATTTTCAACTCTTTTACAAAAACTGTTTTGTTCAACAGCAAATGTTTCTACTCTGGTCTTGTCATGTGATCTCTAGCCAACGTCTCGCAGATGTGGTGCAGGAAGACCATGCGGGTAGGCTAGTCTACATAATGGGATTATTATGGATAAGAGTGAGAATAGGTATATTTGTCAAATGGCAGTCAAGCATTGATCATCATGTCACCAGAATAAGACCCTCAATATTTATTGGAAAGGAGCATCAAGATCACCATCAACTTTCACCACCCTGTGAAGTTCATCACAACTTGTTTCATCTGTAGCCTAATAAACTGCATGGTTTCCCGAGTCGTAGTGGGAGGACCACACAGCATATCATCACGTGACTCCAAGTTTACTTCGATATGATGGTTATTAAATCAATATTTGCTCATTTAAAAGCATTTCCACTGCCATTTCTCACATAATTAATTTTACCAACACAAAAAGATCCCACCATGTTGAATGAATAAATGACCTGTCTGCATTTATAAAATTGTACCCTAACTTCCTGTTTCTGTCACAGCTGTCGTGATTTAAAAAAATACTGTATGACTTTGGATGGAAACATATTTTGTCCCCCAACCTGCCTGCTCTTGGTCATAACAAACACCAACACCACCACAGAACAGAGCCGCACCGAAGCGGAAATGCCTGTTGAGTTGTTTAGAGGAGAACAGAGGCAAGCCAAGTGTCCTCTTAAATAACAAGCCAGTTGTGTGTGTGTGTTAAGCCCCCAGTGACCAGTGAGGACAATGAGCCTCATTCAGCTGGTCACAGCCATGGTGGCAGTTAGTAGGCCATTCAACTAGACTCTTTGGCACCCTATTCCTCTTTAGCCTATAATGCACTGCTTTTGACCAGGGTAGTGCGCTATATAGGGTGCCATTTGGAACCTAGCCTTGGTGTGCTGCAGTGGCATGAGCGGATCTTATAGGAAGGAAGGAAGGGAGGGAGGGGTCAGACATAGTTAGGAAGATTGTGTGTTTGTGTGTTCAAAGCCCCCCTGTGTTGTGTTTGTTAGTGTTCAGCCAGGAGTGACTAGGCGTGACTGACCTGGCCTAGCTAAGTGTTGTTTCTCCTACTTGATGGTTGAGAAATGTCCCAACTTTATTTCTCATGGTTTACAGAAGCATTAGGCTTATTTTCTGCTTGTTGAGGTATTTGCCTTCGTCAGCAAGGGTTCATTGAGTTTACTTTTGGTGTTTTGGGATACTAAGGCAGGCCTATGACAGAGGTCGGTGAGGTCAGAGGTCGGTTTGAATCTGGTGTTTGTCTGTTGCTGCTTTCATATTGTTCCATAGGAAACAGTTTTCTGCATTTTCTCTTTTTAACATCTTCAGAAACTAGAAAGACAGGAGCTCTGCTGCCGTGTGTGTGGTGTGTCTGTGTGGTGTCTTTGTGTGCCTGTGTGTGTGTTTGTGGACAATATGATGAGGTCCTGCCTTACCTACTTACTGACTTCAACTACTGCTGCGGTGGCCAGTCCAGATTATTGCCAGTTGCTTCCAATCTAGGCCGGCCAGCCAGCCAGGCAGGCAGCCAGGCAGGCAAGGGAGCTAGTGGATCTAGAGAAGCGCAGACAGAAACAGCCTCGGAGGCATTGAAATGGGGACAGTCTGAAGAATAAGGACATCAGCAGCACATTGCTATGCTACGCTATCATCCAGAAATTTAGTAGCAGTCTAGACCTACTAGTTTTTCTTTCTAATGCTTGGAGCTGTGCTTGACCGAGCTCTCTCTTGCGCAATGTAGCCTAACCAATGGAATAGTTCCCAAAGTGCAAATTCAAACCTCACCCCAATACCTCAAAGTATAATTTGAAAGAATTAAAATGCTATTTGAACCCAGGTGACGTCCGACTCGTTAATCGTCCAACTACAACCATTAGTGACAGCACTGTAGATAAGACATGATGGAGGACAAGAATAAGGAAGGTCCTTAACTTCCACTTCCTTCCCTTGGTCAAGTTGTCTGAACTGAACTGTGGACAACGTGGATGGGATTGAGCCTGCAGTAAAGTACCATGTTATATTTTCCTGCCAGCCAGAGCCTAGAGGGCTTTACTTGAGACAGATGACAGGCTTGTGACTGACAGACCGTTCCTTCCTCTAGTTTTATAACAGCTGACGAGCCTTGTGTTTTGTTGCTGTATCAGACCTGGGTTTAAATAAAAGTTGACATCATGGCTTGCCTGGTTAAATGGACCAATGGAATAGTCCCAAATCTGTAAACACAGCCCATTTGGGACTCAAGGCAGTCCCAATACTTGAAGTATTTGAAAGGTTTCAAATAGTATTTGAACCCAGGTCTATGTGGTGTGTGTATATAGAGGTAGGGTTAAAGTCTCTGGCCATAACTGGTAACAAGGACTTAAAAGCTGAGATAGACGCATTATGTCCAGCTTGAAGCTCAGCCAAGCATCCCCCTACTCTCTCTAGGGGCTTTAGACTCAACTGGACATGATACTGTGGGTCTTGTTAACTCTTGTACCAGATGTTGGTTGGAACAAGCACTTGTTGTGAGTTCATAGGCTATACAGTAAAGCTTGCACCAATTCAGACCGTATTGAAATGGGCTAGCTAGCCTATATCAGATTGACAAGCAGTGGTATTCAGGCAAGAGTGCATCTTATGTGACTTGTTTTGTGCCAAGACTCAGGGTTCGATACTGCGGCCATCATGATTTATTCAAACAGTAATGTAAGAGGCAACAACGGCACAGGAATGCCTCTGTGTGTGTGTGTCAGGGTTCCACATACAGGGAGGTTCTGGAAACCCTCCGGGCCAGTCAATCATCCCCGTCAGTGGCCCGCTTGGGCCAATGAAAATAATATTTGAACAATGCCTGTTTTAATCTTGGTTATATAATGGATGAAAAAAAGATTCCTGAAGCTGAAGCCAATTTCTGAAGCCAGTTTCACAAAAAGGAACTCGGTCGGGGTGTCAGCTTCCTGTTGAGAGGTAGAATAGTAGAATACACAAGGTGCAATTTATGAAATGTGGTTGTGCACTCAATTAGCCCATGTCAGCAATTTATTTTAGATTGGTAATTTAGTCTAGCGGCCAGCTAGCTGCATTTATAGTAAGCATGGTCAAATTACCGACCTGGATTAGGCCCATTTGATCATCTGTTATGATATTAAAAATATTTGCCTCCACCCTATGGTAAAATGTGTAGAATTGCAGGAAATGTGCTGTAAAACAGCATTTTCTTCGCGCCGCCACATGGCAAAATGTGTAGAATTGCAGCAAACTAGCTTCAAATGGCAACATTATCACTACGCCCCATGGCAAAATGTGTAGAATTGCAGCAAACTAGCTTCAAATGGCAACATTATCACTACGCCACATGGCAAAATGTGCAGAATTGCAGCAAACTAGCTTCAAATGGCAACATTATCACTACGCCACATGGCAAAATGTGTAGAATTGCAGCAAACTTGCTTCAAATGGCAACATTATCACTACGCCACATGGCAAAATGTGCAGAATTGCAGGACCTAAACTTTTTGTCTCTTCGCTGTCACGAGGGGGGCCGCTAACAGATGGTTGTTGGGTGGAGGTAAGACCGACAGTGGTAGGAAAGATGTTCCAAGTTATATCTTCCAGTAAATGCTAATAAAATAATGGGTATGCAAAACAGATATTTAAAAAGTCTAGGTTGAATATTTGCGATGCGCAATTCCGTCATTATGGAATAGCCTGCCTTGAAAATCAGACATTTCCTCTAGGCTATGGTCCTTAAATCAGACATTTCCTCTAGGCTATGGTCCTTGAAAATCAGACATTTCCTCTAGGCTATGGTCCTTAAATCAGACATTTCCTCTAGGCTATGGTCCTTAAATCAGACATTTCCTCTAGGCTATGGTCCTTGAAAATCAGACATTTCCTCTAGGCTATGGTCCTTGAAAATCAGACATTTCCTCTAGGCTATGGTCCTTAAATCAGACATTTCCTCTAGGCTATGGTCCTTAAATCAGACATTTCCTCTAGGCTATGGTCCTTGAAAATCAGACATTTCCTCTAGGCTATGGTTCTTGAAAATCAGACATTTCCTCTAGGCTATGGTCCTTAAATCAGACATTTCCTCTAGGCTAGGGTCCTTGAAAATCAGACATTTCCTCTAGGCTAGGGTCCTTAAATCAGACATTTCCTCTAGGCTATGGTCCTTGAAAATCAGACATTTCCTCTAGGCTATGGTCCTTGAAAATCAGACATTTCCTCTAGGCTATGGTCCTTGAAAATCAGACATTTCCTCTAGGCTATGGTCCTTGAAAATCAGACATTTCCTCTAGGCTATGGTCCTTGAAAATCAGACATTTCCTCTAGGCTATGGTCCTTGAAAATCAGACATTTCCTCTAGGCTATGGTCCTTAAATCAGACATTTCCTCTAGGCTATGGTCCTTAAATCAGACATTTCCTCTAGGCTATGGTCCTTGAAAAGTCTTGAAGTTCTACTGCTCCGATATAATTATTCTGTGATTTAATTTCTGACCAGTTTTTTGAGAGATGTAGGGGCTTTCGTTTGTTTCCTGCCATTTCAATTGAAGGGTATTGCGTTAGTCTGTTGCTGTAAAACCATGTGTTGTCATCAACTTGGTTTCTCGTTTTAAAACATGATACAGTAACCACTCAATAACTCTTCAACATCTCAAATGGCGAGACTTACCAATGTCTGTATGAACCCTGTATAGGCTACTTGCTCGGCCTGCAAAGGAAAGATGAAAATCACCTGCTATTGAAATGATGCACATATCAGTCGCTTTCCTGTCAGATTTTGACTTGGGCCAGTATTTTTTTCATTCGGGCCAGTAGCTTTCAGTTGGCACTGGCCCGGTGTGCCACTGGCAAATGTACCGGAATGTCGATCCCTTCTGTGTGCAGTACGCGTAGGGCCTATGTGTCTACCACTTAGTGTAGCCATTACAGCCTGTTTTTGCGTAGATGGAAAAGCCTGGTAGAATCATGATTATTTGTCTCAACACCATCACAAGTGCACTACAGAAACTACTCTAGCCAAACACAAGGTCTTAGATTTTTCCCAGACCATAAAAATTGGTCCCCTGATGTGGTCTAAGCATTGTTGTGGACTTAGAGCATCCAATTTAGTTGTTTTTCTATACATTTTGAGAACCTGAATCACAGTCCTACTCTTTTTTTTTTTCTTCTTTCCCCCCCCATTTTTTATTATAATAAAAAACAAAAATTGGTATCAAGTATATCTTTTTAATTCTGCCTTCTAGAGGATTTTGCAGAAAATAGCACATGGCACTTTGAAATCTGCGATAAATACAATATTTTTTCTTTGCTTTTACATAGTGCTGAGCTATGTGTTGAGGTTGTTTGATAATTTAAAAAACATCGGTTTGGATAATAATGAAAAAAAATGCATTATGACATTACAATGATTTTAGAGCTTTTTAATGGAAATTCCAAAGCCAAAAATAGTGAACATTAAATTTCCAAAACATTGAAGATATTCCATTGTCTCTGTCATGTCCACATTGGGTAGAAACCAATAGAAAGATTTTATATTTTTATGAAATAATAAAATATTTCAGTTTTATTACTTTGTTTTTATTTGACATTTATTCTTTTTCACTCTTTAAAGTAATCTCATCTCTGTTCAGCCAGCCTGCCAGACCATCTAATGTTATCTATGTGCCCACATACTGTACTGTCTGTAGTCATCCTATTTATCTAGCCTGCCTAAGTATACTGCAGAGCTGTCTGACAATCATTTTACTACTTCTTCAAAGTAGATAAGGCACACTTTCACTAACTGTCTGTCCCTCTGGTCGTTATATCAAATCAAATGTATTTATATAGCCCTTCTTACATCAGCTGATATCTCAAAGTGCTGTACAGAAACCCAGCCTAAAACCCCAAACAGCAAGCAATGCAGGTGTAGAAGCACGGTGGCTAGGAAAAACTCCCTAGAAAGGCCAAAACCTAGGAAGAAACCTAGAGAGGAACCAGGCTATGAGGGGTGGCCAGTCCTCTTCTGGCTGTGGCAGGTGGAGATTATAACAGAACATGGCCAAGATGTTCAAATGTTCATAAATTACCAGCATAGTCAATTAATAATAATCACAGTAGTTGTCGAGGGTGCAGCAAGTCAGCACCTCAGGAGTAAATGTCAGTTGGCTTTTCATAGCTGATCATTAAGAGTATCTCTACCGTTATATACATTCCTCTCTCATGCGGTCTGTACGTATTTAACCTAACATAGCAGGCGTAAAAGTGTATCTGTCCAGAGATCTGTATATAATGACGATGTTCCTGTCCCCTCCCCAGAGGTGGGAACGCAGGCGACAAGCGTAGATCCAAAATAAGCCCATAGAAACTCATCCCCTCTTCCTCTCTGATGTCTGCCCCAGACGGAAAAAACAGGTGCAATGGATTTTATACGTTATGACTTTACTTGCATAAACTGTGGATGGAAACATGGTCAATGTATACTGAACAAAAATATAAACGCAACATGTAAAGTGTTGGTCCCATGTTTCATGAGCTGAAATAAAACATCCCAGAAATGTTCCATACTCACAACAATCTTATTTCTCAAAAATGTTGGGCACAAATTTGTTTACATCCCTGTTAGTGAACATTTCTCCTTTTCTCTACTGTGAATAGTTAATGATGTTTCCCATCCCATGTTTCTCCTTAGGGTGGACAAAGGGCTGAATAATTCACATGCTCTCAATTTTAAATGTTTTGATTTAACCTTTATTTAACTAGGCAAGTCGGTTAAGAACAAATTCTTATTTACAATGACGGCCTAGGAACAGTGGGTTAACTGCCTTGTTCAGGGGCAGAACGACAGATTTTTTTACCTTGTCAGCTCGGGGGTTCGGCTGTCACCACTCGTCTCTGTCCCAGGAGGCACGGCTGTCACCACTCGTCTCTGTCCCAGGAGGCACGGCTGTCACCACTTGTCTCTGTCCCAGGAGGCACGGCTGTCACCACTCGTCTCTGTCCCAGGAGGCACGGCTGTCACCACTCGTCTCTGTCCCAGGAGGCACGGCTGTCACCACTCGTCTCTGTCCCAGGAGGCACGGCTGTCACCACTCGTCTCTGTCCCAGGAGGCACGGCTGTCACCACTCGTCTCTGTCCCAGGAGGCACGGCTGTCACCACTCGTCTCTGTCCCAGGAGGCACGGCTGTCACCACTCGTCTCTGTCCCAGGAGGCACGGCTGTCACCACTCGTCTCTGTCCCAGGAGGCACGGCTGTCACCACTCGTCTCTGTCCCAGGAGGCACGGCTGTCACCACTCGACTCTGTCCCAGGAGGCACGGCTGTCACCACTCGACTCTGTCCCAGGAGGTGTGTGTGTGTCATCCTACCCCACATGTAGTTGTTGAGGTGTATGTAGCAACAACTTGGGTCATGTTGAGTGGACAGGGAATGGGTTCCTCCTGGAAGAGGCACTTGGGTCATGTTGAGTGGACAGGGAATGGGTTCCTCCTGGAAGAGGCACTTGGGTCATGTTGAGTGGACAGGGAATGGATTCCTCCTGGAAGAGGCACTTGGGTCATGTTGAGTGGTCAGGGAATGGGTTCCTCCTGGAAGAGGCACTTGGGTCATGTGGGTAGGAGGAGGAGTTAACCCAGGTTGGATAAGTTCAGGTTGTCTCCAGTAGGCATGAAACAGTAGGCAGCGCACATTTCTTTCCTTTCAAATTGATAACGACCCAGCTCTTCTTGGATCAAAACCTTGATCGGTAGCTTGCAGATTCACACGCTTCAAAACGTCACTACAGAATATTGCTCTAGCCTCGTTGTTGTAACATGAGACAGGAGACATTCTCTCTTGGCCTAGGTTAAATCAGATTGACAAAGCATGACTTTCCACATGTTTAGAGACAGGGTATATATTCTCACTGTTAAACCATGCATGAAGTTAGCATTAGGCCTAATCACTGCATTTAGGCTCAGCGTCTCCCCTTCAGGGCAAAGCTAGGTCAGCCCCAGCAGAGTGACAGAACCTGTTCTCTGGGACAATCACAGGAGCTGTTCACCTTTTACTAAGAGAGTGAGTGGGATGCACCTGTTTCACATTAATACTTCATAGAGCTATGTCAGGTGATGAATTGGGGGGGGGGGGGGGGGGGGCATGAAGTTGGATTCACTCTGTCTTAAAGGGATGCTGCGAGATTCTGTTCTACGTACCTGGAGTCAGATTAATTTGTGGATACAATGTTTGTATGAAGGAAGTTAGTGGTAGTTTCGCGAGCCAATGCTAACTAGCGTTAGCGCAATGACTGGAAGTCTACAGGTACGGTACCTCGGCTTGTTGTTTTGACTTGAGAGTAAACTAAACCGGGAGTGGGCAAAATACATCAGCGCATTCAATATTTTTGTTGTGGGCAAACAAAAAAACATTCCAGGCCTCTCTTGAACATCTAAAACTAGTAGTATGTTTTATAATGGACCTATATAGAGTGGTGCCTTGTAGTGGACCTATATAGAGTGGTGCGTTGTAGTGGACCTATATAGAGTGGTGCCTTGTAGTGGACCTATATAGAGTGGTGCGTTGTAATGGACCTACAGTGGGGCAAAAAAGTATTTAGTCAGCCACCAATTGTGCAAGTTCTCCCACTTAAAAAGATGAGAGAGGCCTGTAATTTTCATCATAGGTACACTTCAACTATGACAGACAAAATTAGAAAAAAAAATCCAGAAAATCACATTGTAGGATTTTTAATTAATTTATTTGCAAATTATGGTGGAAAATAAGTATTTGGTCAATAACAAAAGTTTCTCATTACTTTGTTATATACCCTTTGTTGGCAATGACAGAGGTCAAACGTTTTCTGTAAGTCTTCACAAGGTTTTCACACACTGTTGCTGGTATTTTGGCCCATTCCTCCATGCAGATCTCCTCTAAAGCAGTGATGTTTTGGGGCTGTTGCTGGCCAACACGGACTTTCAACTCCCTCCAAAGATTTTCTATGGAGTTGAGATCTGGAGACTGGCTAGGCCACTCCAGGACCTTGAAATGCTTCTTACGAAACCACTCCTTCGTTGCCCGGGCGGTGTGTTTGGGATCATTGTCATGCTGAAAGACCCAGCCACGTTTCATCTTCAATGCCCTTGCTGATGGAAGGAGGTTTTCACTCAAAATCTCACGATACATGGCCCCATTCATTCTTTCCTTTACACGGATCAGTCGTCCTGGTCCCTTTGCAGAAAAACAGCCCCAAAGCATGATGTTTCCACCCCCACGCTTCACAGTAGGTATGGTGTTCTTTGGATGCAACTCAGCATTCTTTGTCCTCCAAACACGACGAGTTGAGTTTTTACCAAAAAGTTCTATTTTGGTTTCATCTGACCATATGACATTCTCCCAATCTTCTTCTGGATCATCCAAATGCTCTCTAGCAAACTTCAGACGGGCCTGGACATGTACTGGCTTAAGCAGGGGGACACGTCTGGCACTGCAGGATTTGAGTCCCTGGCGGCGTAGTGTGTTACTGATGGTAGGCTTTGTTACTTTGGTCCCAGCTCTCTGCAGGTCATTCATTAGGGCCCCCCGTGTGGTTCTGGGATTTTTGCTCACCGTTCTTGTGATCATTTTGACCCCACGGGGTGAGATCTTGCGTGGAGCCCCAGATCGAGGGAGATTATCAGTGGTCTTGTATGTCTTCCATTTCCTAATAATTGCTCCCACAGTTGATTTCTTCAAACCAAGCTGCTTACCTATTGCAGATTCAGTCTTCCCAGCCTGGTGCAGGTCTACAATTTTGTTTCTGGTGTGCTTTGACAGCTCTTTGGTCTTGGCAATAGTGGAGTTTGGAGTGTGACTGTTTGAGGTTGTGGACAGGTGTCTTTTATACTGATAACAAGTTCAAACAGGTGCCATTAACAGGTAACGAGTGGAGGACAGAGGAGCCTCTTAAAGAAGAAGTTACAGGTCTGTGAGAGCCAGAAATCTTGCTTGTTTGTAGGTGACCAAATACTTATTTTCCACCATAATTTGCAAATAAATTCATAAAAAATCCTACAATGTGATTTTTCTGGATTTTTTCCCCTCATTTTGTCTGTCATAGTTGAAGTGTACCTATGATGAAAATGACAGGCCTCTCTCATCTTTTTCAGTGGGAGAACTTGCACAATTGGTGGCTGACTAAATACTCTTTTGCCCCACTGTATATAGAGTGGTGCCTTGTAGTGGACCTATATAGAGTGGTGCCTTGTCATGGACCTATATAGAGTGGTGCCTTGTCATGGACCTATATAGAGTGGTGCCTTGTCATGGACCTATATAGAGTGGTGCCTTGTCATGGACCTATATAGAGTGGTGCCTTGTAGTGGACCTATATAGAGTGGTGCCTTGTAATGGACCTATATAGAGTGGTGCCTTGTCATGGACCTATATAGAGTGGTGCCTTGTCATGGACCTATATAGAGTGGTGCCTTGTCATGGACCTATATAGAGTGGTGCCTTGTCATGGACCTATATAGAGTGGTGCCTTGTCATGGACCTATATAGAGTGGTGCCTTGTCATGGACCTATATAGAGTGGTGCCTTGTCATGGACCTATATAGAGTGGTGCCTTGTCATGGACCTATATAGAGTGGTGCCTTGTAGTGGACCTATATAGAGTGGTGCCTTGTAATGGACCTATATAGAGTGGTGCCTTGTAATGGACCTATATAGAGTGGTGCCTTGTCATGGACCTATATAGAGTGGTGCCTTGTCATGGACCTATATAGAGTGGTGCCTTGTCATGGATCTATATAGAGTGGTGCCTTGTCATGGACCTATATAGAGTGGTGCCTTGTCATGGACCTATATAGAGTGGTGCCTTGTCATGGACCTATATAGAGTGGTGCCTTGTCATGGACCTATATAGAGTGGTGCCTTGTCATGGACCTATATAGAGTGGTGCCTTGTCGTGGACCTATATAGAGTGGTGCGTTGTCGTGGACCTATATAGAGTGGTGCGTTGTAATGGACCTATATAGAGTGGTGCCTTGTAGTGGACCTATATAGAGTGGTGCGTTGTAATGGACCTATATAGAGTTTTGCGTTGTAATTGATTTTGACAAACAAGTCGGTCCCAAAAAATTCAGTGACCCTCTGTTGAATTTCGAAATACTGATGTGGCCCTCGAGCCAAAATGTTTTCCCACCCCTGTGCTAAACTAAACTGCCTTGGAGTCAGTCAGAGGCCCAGCGGATTCCTATAGGCATGTGCTGACACCTACCACCACTATAACCACCACATGCCAGTCACTCACTCACACCCAGATTTTACAAGTTACAAATCTATCATCACTGCAGAGAGGAAAGACATTGTGTTACTAAAGTGTAACTGTCACGTTCTCTGATTTACATGTATCAGACAGTAGGGAGGGTCAGTGTGACATTGAGACCCATCAGGTAGTCTGATTTACATGTATCAGACAGTAGGGAGGGTCAGTGTGACTGAGTCCCATCAGGTAGTCTGATTTACATGTATCAGACAGTAGGGAGGGTCAGTGTGACATTGAGTCCCATCAGGTAGTCTGATTTACATGTATCAGACAGTAGGGAGGGTCAGTGTGACATTGAGACCCATCAGGTAGTCTGATTTACATGTATCAGACAGTAGGGAGGGTCAGTGTGACTGAGACCCATCAGGTAGTCTGATTTACATGTATCAGACAGTAGGGAGGGTCAGTGTGACATTGAGACCCATCAGGTAGTCTGATTTACATGCATCAGACAGTAGGGAGGGTCAGTGTGACATTGAGACCCATCAGGTAGTCTGATTTACATGTATCAGACAGTAGGGAGGGTCAGTGTGACATTGAGTCCCATCAGGTAGTCTGATTTACATGTATCAGACAGTAGGGAGGGTCAGTGTGACTGAGACCCATCAGGTAGTCTGATTTACATGTATCAGACAGTAGGGAGGGTCAGTGTGACTGAGACCCATCAGGTAGTCTGATTTACATGTATCAGACAGTAGGGAGGGTCAGTGTGACATTGAGACCCATCAGGTAGTCTGATTTACATGTATCAGACAGTAGGGAGGGTCAGTGTGACATTGAGACCCATCAGGTAGTCTGATTTACATGTATCAGACAGTAGGGAGGGTCAGTGTGACATTGAGTCCCATCAGGTAGTCTGATTTACATGTATCAGACAGTAGGGAGGGTCAGTGTGACTGAGTCCCATCAGGTAGTCTGATTTACATGTATCAGACAGTAGGGAGGGTCAGTGTGACATTGAGACCCATCAGGTAGTCTGATTTACATGTATCAGACAGTAGGGAGGGTCAGTGTGACTGAGACCCATCAGGTAGTCTGATTTACATGTATCAGACAGTAGGGAGGGTCAGTGTGACATTGAGACCCATCAGGTAGTCTGATGTACATGTATCAGACAGTAGGGAGGGTCAGTGTGACATTGAGACCCATCAGGTAGTCTGATTTACATGTATCAGACAGTAGGGAGGGTCAGTGTGACATTGAGACCCATCAGGTAGTCTGATTTACATGTATCAGACAGTAGGGAGGGTCAGTGTGACATTGAGACCCATCAGGTAGTCTGATTTACATGTATCAGACAGTAGGGAGGGTCAGTGTGACTGAGTCCCATCAGGTAGTCTGATTTACATGTATCAGACAGTAGGGAGGGTCAATGTGACTGAGACCCATCAGGTAGTCTGATTTACATGTATCAGACAGTAGGGAGGGTCAGTGTGACTGAGACCCATCAGGTAGTCTGATTTACATGTATCAGACAGTAGGGAGGGTCAGTGTGACATTGAGACCCATCAGGTAGTCTGATTTACCTGTATCAGACAGTAGGGAGGGTCAGTGTGACATTGAGACCCATCAGGTAGTCTGATTTACATGTATCAGACAGTAGGGAGGGTCAGTGTGACTGAGTCCCATCAGGTAGTCTGATTTACATGTATCAGACAGTAGGGAGGGTCAGTGTGACTGAGACCCATCAGGTAGTCTGATTTACATGTATCAGACAGTAGGGAGGGTCAGTGTGACTGAGACCCATCAGGTAGTCTGATTTACATGTATCAGACAGTAGGGAGGGTCAGTGTGACTGAGACCCATCAGGTAGTCTGATTTACATGTATCAGACAGTAGGGAGGGTCAGTGTGACTGAGACCCATCAGGTAGTCTGATTTACATGTATCAGACAGTAGGGAGGGTCAGTGTGACATTGAGTCCCATCAGGTAGTCTGATTTACATGTATCAGACAGTAGGGAGGGTCAGTGTGACTGAGTCCCATCAGGTAGTCTGATTTACATGTATCAGACAGTAGGGAGGGTCAGTGTGACATTGAGACCCATCAGGTAGTCTGATTTACATGTATCAGACAGTAGGGAGGGTCAGTGTGACTGAGTCCCATCAGGTAGTCTGATTTACATGTATCAGACAGTAGGGAGGGTCAGTGTGACTGAGTCCCATCAGGTAGTCTGATTTACATGTATCAGACAGTAGGGAGGGTCAGTGTGACATTGAGACCCATCAGGTAGTCTGATTTACATGTATCAGACAGTAGGGAGGGTCAGTGTGACTGAGTCCCATCAGGTAGTCTGATTTACATGTATCAGACAGTAGGGAGGGTCAGTGTGACATTGAGACCCATCAGGTAGTCTGATTTACATGTATCAGACAGTAGGGAGGGTCAGTGTGACATTGAGACCCATCAGGTAGTCTGATTTACATGTATCAGACAGTAGGGAGGGTCAGTGTGACATTGAGACCCATCAGGTAGTCTGATTTACATGTATCAGACAGTAGGGAGGGTCAGTGTGACTGAGTCCCATCAGGTAGTCTGATTTACATGTATCAGACAGTAGGGAGGGTCAGTGTGACATTGAGACCCATCAGGTAGTCTGATTTACATGTATCAGACAGTAGGGAGGGTCAGTGTGACATTGAGACCCATCAGGTAGTCTGATTTACATGTATCAGACAGTAGGGAGGGTCAGTGTGACTGAGTCCCATCAGGTAGTCTGATTTACATGTATCAGACAGTAGGGAGGGTCAGTGTGACATTGAGACCCATCAGGTAGTCTGATTTACATGTATCAGACAGTAGGGAGGGTCAGTGTGACATTGAGACCCATCAGGTAGTCTGATTTACATGTATCAGACAGTAGGGAGGGTCAGTGTGACTGAGTCCCATCAGGTAGTCTGATTTACATGTATCAGACAGTAGGGAGGGTCAGTGTGACATTGAGACCCATCAGGTAGTCTGATTTACATGTATCAGACAGTAGGGAGGGTCAGTGTGACATTGAGACCCATCAGGTAGTCTGATTTACATGTATCAGACAGTAGGGAGGGTCAGTGTGACTGAGTCCCATCAGGTAGTCTGATTTACATGTATCAGACAGTAGGGAGGGTCAGTGTGACATTGAGACCCATCAGGTAGTCTGATTTACATGTATCAGACAGTAGGGAGGGTCAGTGTGACTGAGACCCATCAGGTAGTCTGATTTACATGTATCAGACAGTAGGGAGGGTCAGTGTGACTGAGACCCATCAGGTAGTCTGATTTACATGTATCAGACAGTAGGGAGGGTCAGTGTGACTGAGTCCCATCAGGTAGTCTGATTTACATGTATCAGACAGTAGGGAGGGTCAGTGTGACATTGAGACCCATCAGGTAGTCTGATTTACCTGTATCAGACAGTAGGGAGGGTCAGTGTGACTGAGTCCCATCAGGTAGTCTGATTTACATGTATCAGACAGTAGGGAGGGTCAGTGTGACATTGAGACCCATCAGGTAGTCTGATTTACCTGTATCAGACAGTAGGGAGGGTCAGTGTGACATTGAGACCCATCAGGTAGTCTGATTTACATGTATCAGACAGTAGGGAGGGTCAGTGTGACTGAGTCCCATCAGGTAGTCTGATGTACATGTATCAGACAGTAGGGAGGGTCAGTGTGACATTGAGACCCATCAGGTAGTCTGATTTACATGTATCAGACAGTAGGGAGGGTCAGTGTGACTGAGACCCATCAGGTAGTCTGATTTACATGTATCAGACAGTAGGGAGGGTCAGTGTGACTGAGACCCATCAGGTAGTCTGATTTACATGTATCAGACAGTAGGGAGGGTCAGTGTGACTGAGACCCATCAGGTAGTCTGATTTACATGTATCAGACAGTAGGGAGGGTCAGTGTGACTGAGTCCCATCAGGTAGTCTGATTTACATGTATCAGACAGTAGGGAGGGTCAGTGTGACATTGAGACCCATCAGGTAGTCTGATTTACATGTATCAGACAGTAGGGAGGGTCAGTGTGACTGAGACCCATCAGGTAGTCTGATTTACATGTATCAGACAGTAGGGAGGGTCAGTGTGACTGAGACCCATCAGGTAGTCTGATTTACATGTATCAGACAGTAGGGAGGGTCAGTGTGACTGAGTCCCATCAGGTAGTCTGATTTCAGATGTGTCCATGTAAACAGCATTATTATGGAAATCGTTCTTTTTGCAAAGCATGTAAACATTTAAATCCAACTATAAAATTAATCTGACTATTCCCAATCGGGGCAGGTAAAATTAGCACCTACCAAATGCGGGTAGATTTTGTCATTGGCGGGTAAGATGTGTATTTCATCAGCCACGTTGGCGGGTGGTCAGGGCTCCACAGTGCGAGCATTTCACTCACATTTCTGAATACGAATAGTCAAGTATGATCACAGTTATAGTCAAATAAATGCTGCATTAGCTGTTTTCAAATCATTTTCGCCGTTTTGTTTCATAGCTGATAAACTATAGCCAATTCCACCTGGCGCTGAATCACTGCCTGGCTAGGGGCTAATTGGTCTAATTTACTTTAAACGAAAGTCTACTGAAGTGAGACTTGGTCATTGTGTTTCTTGGCTATTTAAATAGTTTTGTTCACAAGCTAGGTTGTTTTTCTCTGTTTGAGTTTCAACTTTAAAAATGACAAAGCATGCTCATCTGTTTTGGTGGGTTTTGTTGGAGTAATTTTTACAGCAAAAATAATATTTTGGCTGGTAAAAAAAAATCTGAGTGGCTGGTAGATTTTAGAATCTACCTGTCACTGGTTGGTGGACCAAAAAGTACATTTTATGCCACGTTCACAAAAATCACATTATTATGTGCATGTAGCCTTACTCAAACTGTATCCCAAATACAACCTATTCCCTATATAGTGCACTACTTTTGACCAGGGCCCTATGGCACCATTTGGGGTCACCCAATGGCTCTATAAACTACAGCCTTGTTGTTTTTGCCTGGGTTGTGTTCTTTAGGGCACGTACCGTAAACAAAAGCTTTAATCGGTGTGCATCAGAAAGCAAAACCTAGACCTAGTTGGTAGTCCATCCATGTTTCAGTCCGTTTTGTTCCATTTGGTGCCTAATGAACACGACCCTGTTGTCAGAATGTGCCAACCGATAATGTTCTGGAATCTATCTGCCCCTCCAGCATTCTGTTATCCACGGCAACCATGTGACTGTTGGTGATGTTGGAGAATGTCCTTCTCACTAAATATAGAACTAAATAAACCTGACGAGACACATTCACTTTCATGGCTGAGCAGGAGGAAATCAAGCAACTCTTTGACACCTTTTCACAAAAGCTATGTTGAAGTAAGGCCATGCAGGAATTGGTCACGCAGACCTATTTGTCTCTCTTTGTGTCTCAAATCACTTTCGATTGAAATTAAGGGCTTTATTTGTATGGGAAACATGGTAACCTTGCCAAAGCAAGTGAAGTAGATAATTTGTATTATTTATTAACAGTAAACATTACACTTACAAAAGTTCCCAAAGAATAAAGATGTTTAAAATGTCATATGTGCAGATAGTTAAAGTACAAAGGGTAAAATAAATAAACATAAATATGGGTTGTATTTACAATGGTGTTTTGTTCTTCAGTGGTTTCCCTTTTTGTGTGGCAACAGGTCACAAATATTGCTGCTGTGATGGCACACTGGTATTTCATTCAATGCCTTTATCTTCTGTCTGTCTTCTCTCTCTTTCTGTCTCTCAATTCAGTTCAATTTAAGGGCTTTATTGGAATGGGAAACATATGTTAACATTGCTTAAGCAAGTGAACTAAACTCAGCAAAAAAAGAAACATACATTTTCAGGACCCTGTCTTTCAAAGATAATAAGTAAAAATCCAAATAACTTCACAGATCTTCATTGTAAAGGATTTAAACACAGTTTCCCATGCTTGTTCAATGAACCATAAACAATTAATGAACATGCACCTGTGGAACGGTCGTTAAGACACTAACAGCTTACAGACGGTAGGCAATTAAGGTCACAGTTATGAAAACTTAGGATGCAATGTCCGTCATGTGAGACGCCTAAGACAGCGCTACAGGGAGACAGGACGGACAGCTGATCATCCTCGCTGTGGCAGACCACGTGTAACAACACCTGCACAGGATCGGTACATCCGAACATCACACCTGCGGGACAGGTACAGGATGGCAACAACAACTGCCCGAGTTACACCAGGAACGCACAATCCCTCCATCAGTGCTCAGACTGTCCGCAATAGGCTGAGAGAGGCTGGACTGAGGGCTTGTAGGCCTGTTGTAAGGAAGGTCCTCACCAGACATCACCGGCAACAACGTCGCCTATGGGCACAAACCTACCGTCGCTGGACCAGACAGGACTGGCAAAAAGTGCTTTTCACTGACGAGTCGCGGTTTTGTCTCACCAGGGGTGATGGTCGGATTCGCGTTTTATTGTCGAAGGAATGAGCGTTACACCGAGGCCTGTACTCTGGAGCGGGATTGATTTGGAGGTGGAGGGTCCGTCATGGTCTGGGGCAGTGTGTCACAGCATCATCGACCTGAGCTTGTTGTCATTGCAGGCAATCTCAACGCTGTGCGTTACAGGGAAGACATCCTCCTCCCTCATGTGGTACCCTTCCTGCAGGCTCATCCTGACATGACCCTCCAGCATGACAATGCCACCAGTCATACTGCTCGTTCTGTGCGTGATTTCCTGCAAGACAGGAATGTCAGTGTTCTGCCCTGGCCAGCGAAGAGCCCGGATCTCAATCCATTGAGCACGTCTGGGACCTGTTGGATCGGAGGGCCATTCCCCCCAGAAATGTATGGGAACTTGCAGGTGCCTTGGTGGAAGAGTGAGGTAACATCTCACAGCAAGAACTGGCAAATCTGGTGGAGTCCATGAGGAGGAGATGCACTGCAGTACTTAATGCAGCTCGTGGCCACACCAGATACTGACTGTTACTTTTGGTTTTGATCCCCCCCCCCCCCTTTGTTCAGGGACACATTATTCCATTTCTGTTAGTCACATGTCTGTGGAACTTGTTCAGTTTATGTTTCAGTTGTTGAATCTTGGTATGTTCATACAAATATTTACACATGTTAAGTTTGCTGAAAATAAACGCAGTTGACAGTGAGAGGACGTTTCTTTTTTTTTGCTGAGTTTAGTTGCGTGGTAATCCCTGTAATCCTAGATTCAGATCATTCAGGTGAGGAAAAAACATCACCCAGATAGGCCAGTCGTGTGAGAAACTTGTCATCATGCAAGCGGTCAGACAAGTGAAAATTATGGTTCGTAAAGAAAGCTTGAAGCTAGTCTCTCAATTAAAAAAAAAAAAGTGTCAATACTTTGCCCCTTGATAACCAGCGCACTTCTGTATGTTGTAAAAGCGTTCCGTGGATAGCAACATCATTGCGTAATGCAGAAAATACACTGGAGTTCAGGGGTCTTGCTTTAACCATTTTCACTGTGGTGTCCAAAACGTCTTTCAAGCTGTCAGGCATTTCTTGGCAGCAAGAGCCTCCCGGTTGATGCTGCAGTGTACCCAAGTGGCGTCGGGAGCAACTGCTTGCACGCGCGTTACCACTCCACTATGTCTCCCTGTCATGGCTTTTGCGCCATCAGTACAGATACCAACACATCTTGACCACCAAAGTCCATTTGATGTAACAAAGCTGTCCAGTACTTTAAAAATATCCTCTCATGTTGTCCTGGTTTGCAGAAGAGGATGTCTTCCTTAATTGACCCTCCATAAAAGTAACGGACATATACCAGGAGCTGTGCAAGGCCCGCCATGTCTGTTGACTCATCTAGCTGTAACGCATATAAATGACAGGCTTGTAAGCATTAATTGTTTCAAAACATCTCCTGCCATGTCACTGATGCGTCGTGAAAGTGTTTTTTGATGAAGGCTTTGTCTGTATAGTTTTTTTACCTTTTCCCCCAGCATTGTCCCAGCCATATCCGCGGCAGCAGGAAGAACTAACTCCTCCACAAAAGTATGGGGCTTGCCTGTCCTAGCCACTCAGTAGCTCACCATGTAAGGCGCTTCTAGACCCTTCTTATTAATGGTATCTGTTGTTTTTATTTCACCTTTATTTAACCAGGTTGGCCAGTTGAGAACAAGTTCTCATTTACAACTGCGAGCTGGCCAAGATAAAGCAAAGCAGTGCGACAAAAACAACAACACAGAGTTACACAAACAAATGTACAGTCCATAACACAAAAGGGGAAGAAAAATAGAATCTATGTACAGTGTGTGCAAATTTAGAGGAGTAGGGAGGTAGGCAATAAATAGGCCCTAGAGGCGAAAATAATTACAATTTAGCATTAATACTGGAGTGATGTGCAGATGATGATGTGCAAGTAGAGATACTGGGGTGCAAGAGAGCAAGAGAGTAAGTAATAATATGGGGATGAGGTAGTTGGGTGTGCTATTGACAGACTGGCTGTGTACAGGTACATTGATCCGTAAGCTGCTCTGACAGCTGATGCTTAAAGTTAGAGAGGGAGATATAAGACTCCTGCTTCAGAGATTTAAAAAAAATTGTTCCAGTCATTGGCAGCAGAGAACTGGAAGGAAAGGCAGCCAAAGGAAGTGTTGGCTTTGGGGATGACCAGTGAAATATACCTGCTGGAGCCCGTGCTACGGGTGGGTGTTGCTATGGTGACCAGTGAGCTGAGATAAGGCTGGGCTTTACCTAGCAAAGACTTCTAGATGACCTGGAGCCAGTGGGTCTAGCGACGGATATGTAGTGAGGGCCAACCAACGAGAGCGTACATGTTGCAGTGGTGGGTAGTATATGGGGCTTTGGTGCCAAAACGGATGGCACTGATAGAATACATCCAGTTTGCTGAGTAGAGTGTTGGGGGCTATTTTGTAAATGACATCGCTGAAGTCAAGGATTGGTGGGATAGTCAGTTTTACGAGGGTATGTTTGGCGGCATTAGTGAAGGATGCTTTGTTGCGAAATAGGAAGTAAATTCTAGATTTAATTTTGGATTGGAGATGTTTGATGTGAGCCTGGAAGGAGAGTTTACAGTCTAACCAGACACCTAGGTATTTGTAGTTGTCCACATATTCTAAGTCAGAACCATCCAGAATAGTGGTGCTAGTCGGGCTGGAGGGTGCGGGCAGCAATCGGTTGGAAATCAGTTCCACGGAAGGAATGTTGTATGGCATTGAAGCTTGTTTGGAGGTTAGTTAACACAGTGTCCAAAGGGCCAGATATATACAGAATGGTGTCGTCTGCGTAGAGGTGGATCAGAGAATCACCAGCAGCATGTTTCACTGCTCAAAAGTCATCTTTGTTCTCGCTCTAAAAACTCCTGTGGCTTATTTTTCAAATTGTCGTGTTTCGTTTCTAAATGTCTGTGCAAGAGTGAAGGTTTCCCGCGAGAGAGTAACAGTTAATGTGATTGGATGTTAATTATTTGACTAGGTTACCTGTATTTGACATTGTGTTGTTATTTCGCTCAACAATAGATGGTTTGATTTATTTTTGGCAGTGAAACGAGGCAACTCAGCGAGGAATAGCACCGTTGGAAACATACCCCTGGGGGGTTTGGGAATACCTGCTCCAGGGCAATGGTGTCTAGATGGGATTTGTATTTGTGGTCCTGGCAACTAGACCTTTTTTGGAACACCATTGTTTGTCTTACTGAGATTTACTGTCAGGGCCCAGGTCTGACAGAGTCTGTGCAGAAGATCTAGGTGCTGCTGTAGGCCCTCCTTGGTTGGGGACAGAAGCACCAGATCATTAACAAACAGTAGACATTTGACTTCAGATTCTAGTAGGGTGAGGCCGGGTGCTGCGGACTGTTCTAGTGCCCTCGCCAATTCGTTGATATATATGTTAGAGGGTGGGGCTTAAGCTGCATCCCTGTCTCACCCCCCTGGAAAGAAATGAGTTTGCCAATTTTAACCACACACTTGTTATTTGTGTACATGGATTTTATAATGTCTTTATTTTTTCCCCCCCAACACCACTTTTCATAAATTTGTATAGCAGACCCTCAAAAAATCTCTCTGTGTGTCTGTCTCTCGCTCTCTCTCTCCCTCTCCTTTCTCTCTGTGTGTTTGTGTGTCTCGCTCTCGCGAGCTGTGTCTCTCGCGAGCTGTGTCTCTCGCACTCGCTGTCTCTCCCTCCCTTTCTCATCCTCTCTTTCTTGCCCCTCCCTCTCTTGGTCTCAGTCTCTCAAACAGCGGGCTAGGCTCCCTGGATGTGGTCATTAGTGTGAATTGTTTGAGAGGGTGTGGAGAGAGCACTGAGCATTTTCTCAGCAGTTGGTCACTTTCTAAATATGAAACCAGTGCGTATGTCATGGGTTTTAGCCAGGTCTGAATGGATGCTGGACAACACACTGGACTGTGAGCTTGTTGATATGTGTAAAGGAATCCTGTGGCTGATTTCAACAATGTTTTATCTCTCAATCCCTATTGACGTATGGTTCGTTACTGGGTTTGAAATTTCATGTGTACTTCATGGGTTGTAGGGCTGATTTTCATAGAGAAAGCTAAGACACTACACAACACCACCTATGTGTAGCTTATATCCCTAGGGAAAACCTTTAGGAATCCGTTGGTTGTGATTTCAACAATGTTGTTATCTTTCTACTGTAAACCCCTTCCTTCCCTGGGGATACATTTTAGGAATTCACTTGTTGATTTCAACAAAGTTGTATCTGTGTAAATCTTTATGGACTGATGTGCCTTTACAGGGTTTGAGAAAATTCAGTCCTCGGCTCTGATCCTTATCCTTTATGTCGGCCTCAGAGGGGTGTGTGTGTGTGTGTGTGTGTGTACCCCTCATAATTCAACTCTCCAGAGAACGAGGGAGAACAAAGGGAATGAAACCACTGAGTGGATGTGGTTTAAAAAGTCAGGAAAAGTTCAGTAGGCTGTAGCATTGTACTGTACAACATACATGATTTGTTTTAGCCTTACATTGGTAGGAATAGGAGGGCTAATATTGTATAGTAACAACAACATGTATAGCCTAAATTGTGTAACATTTGAAGTATGCCGAGAGGAAGTGTCTGATAACCATTAGAATCAGTAGTGACAAATTAGTCCAGTCTTAGTCGCTTCCTGAATACCAGCTGAACTGGTCATGTTATTGTCAGCCAGAGGTGGTCTTAGTGCTGTTGTAGTGGGTTATGTAGTCTTAGTGCTGTTGTAGTGGGTTATGTAGTCTTAGTGCTGTTGTAGTGGGTTATGTAGTCTTAGTGCTGTTGTAGTGGGTTATGTAGTCTTAGTGCTGTTGTAGTGGGTTATGTAGTCTTAGTGCTGTTGTAGTGGGTTATGTAGTCCTAGTGCTGTTGTAGTGGGTTATGTAATGTAGTCTTAGTGCTGTTGTAGTGGGTTATGTAATGTAGTCTTAGTGCTGTTGTAGTGGGTTATGTTATGTAGTCTTAGTGCTGTTGTAGTGGGTTATGTTATGTAGTCTTAGTGCTGTTGTAGTGGGTTATGTAGTCTTAGTGCTGTTGTAGTGGGTTATGTTATGTAGTCTTAGTGCTGTTGTAGTGGGTTATGTAGTCCTAGTGCTGTTGTAGTGGGTGATGTTATGTAGTCTTAGTGCTGTTGTAGTGGGTGATGTTATGTAGTCTTAGTGCTGTTGTAGTGGGTTATGTAGTCTTAGTGCTGTTGTAGTGGGTTATGTAGTCTTAGTGCTGTTGTAGTGGGTTATGTAGTCTTAGTGCTGTTGTAGTGGGTTATGTAGTCTTAGTGCTGTTGTAGTGGGTTATGTAGTCTTAGTGCTGTTGTAGTGGGTTATGTAGTCTTAGTGCTGTTGTAGTGGGTTATGTAGTCTTAGTGCTGTTGTAGTGGGTTATGTTATGTAGTCTTAGTGCTGTTGTAGTGGGTTATGTAGTCTTAGTGCTGTTGTAGTGGGTTATGTAGTCTTAGTGCTGTTGTAGTGGGTTATGTTATGTAGTCTTAGTGCTGTTGTAGTGGGTTATGTAGTCTTAGTGCTGTTGTAGTGGGTTATGTAGTCTTAGTGCTGTTGTAGTGGGTTATGTTATGTAGTCTTAGTGCTGTTGTAGTGGGTTATGTAGTCTTAGTGCTGTTGTAGTGGGTTATGTTATGTAGTCTTAGTGCTGTTGTAGTGGGTTATGTAGTCCTAGTGCTGTTGTAGTGGGTGATGTTATGTAGTCTTAGTGCTGTTGTAGTGGGTGATGTTATGTAGTCTTAGTGCTGTTGTAGTGGGTTATGTAGTCTTAGTGCTGTTGTAGTGGGTTATGTAGTCTTAGTGCTGTTGTAGTGGGTTATGTAGTCTTAGTGCTGTTGTAGTGGGTTATGTAGTCTTAGTGCTGTTGTAGTGGGTTATGTAGTCTTAGTGCTGTTGTAGTGGGTTATGTTATGTAGTCTTAGTGCTGTTGTAGTGGGTTATGTAGTCTTAGTGCTGTTGTAGTGGGTTATGTAGTCTTAGTGCTGTTGTAGTGGGTTATGTAGTCTTAGTGCTGTTGTAGTGGGTTATGTAGTCTTAGTGCTGTTGTAGTGGGTTATGTAGTCTTAGTGCTGTTGTAGTGGGTTATGTAGTCTTAGTGCTGTTGTAGTGGGTTATGTAGTCTTAGTGCTGTTGTAGTGGGTTATGTTATGTAGTCTTAGTGCTGTTGTAGTGGGTTATGTTATGTAGTCTTAGTGCTGTTGTAGTGGGTTATGTAGTCTTAGTGCTGTTGTAGTGGGTTATGTAGTCTTAGTGCTGTTGTAGTGGGTTATGTAGTCTTAGTGCTGTTGTAGTGGGTTATGTAGTCTTAGTGCTGTTGTAGTGGGTTATGTAGTCTTAGTGCTGTTGTAGTGGGTTATGTAATGTAGTCCTAGTGCTGTTGTAGTGGGTTATGTTATGTAGTCGTAGTGGGTTATGTTATGTAGTCTTAGTGCTGTTGTAGTGGGTTATGTAGTCTTAGTGCTGTTGTAGTGGGTTATGTAATGTAGTCTTAGTGCTGTTGTAGTTGGTTATGTAATGTAGTCCTAGTGCTGTTGTAGTGGGTGATGTTATGTAGTCTTAGTGCTGTTGTAGTGGGTGATGTTATGTAGTCTTAGTGCTGTTGTAGTGGGTGATGTAGTCTTAGTGCTGTTGTAGTGGGTTATGTAGTCTTAGTGCTGTTGTAGTGGGTTATGTAGTCTTAGTGCTGTTGTAGTGGGTTAGGTAGTCTTAGTGCTGTTGTAGTGGGTTAGGTAGTCTTAGTGCTGTTGTAGTGGGTTATGTTATGTAGTCTTAGTGCTGTTGTAGTGGGTTAGGTTATGTAGTCTTAGTGCTGTTGTAGTGGGTTAGGTTATGTAGTCTTAGTGCTGTTGTAGTGGGTTAGGTTATGTAGTCTTAGTGCTGTTGTAGTGGGTTAGGTTATGTCGTCTTAGTGCTGTTGTAGTGGGTTATGTTATGTCGTCTTAGTGCTGTTGTAGTGGGTTATGTAATGTCGTCTTAGTGCTGTTGTAGTGGGTTATGTAATGTAGTCTTAGTGCTGTTGTAGTGGGTTATGTATTGTAGTCTTAGTGCTGTTGTAGTGGGTTATGTAATGTAGTCTTAGTGCTGTTGTAGTGGGTTATGTAGTCTTAGTGCTGTTGTAGTGGGTTATGTAGTCTTAGTGCTGTTGTAGTGGGTTAGGTAGTCTTAGTGCTGTTGTAGTTGGTTAGGTTATGTAGTCCTAGTGCTGTTGTAGTGGGTTATGTTATGTAGTCTTAGTGCTGTTGTAGTGGGTTAGGTAGTCTTAGTGCTGTTGTAGTGGGTTATGTTATGTAGTCTTAGTGCTGTTGTAGTGGGTTATGTAGTCTTAGTGCTGTTGTAGTGGGTTATGTAGTCTTAGTGCTGTTGTAGTGGGTTATGTAGTCTTAGTGCTGTTGTAGTGGGTTATGTAGTCTTAGTGCTGTTGTAGTGGGTTATGTAGTCTTAGTGCTGTTGTAGTGGGTTATGTAGTCTTAGTGCTGTTGTAGTGGGTTATGTAGTCTTAGTGCTGTTGTAGTGGGTTATGTAGTCTTAGTGCTGTTGTAGTGGGTTATGTAGTCTTAGTGCTGTTGTAGTGGGTTATGTAGTCTTAGTGCTGTTGTAGTGGGTTATGTTATGTAGTCTTAGTGCTGTTGTAGTGGGTTATGTTATGTAGTCTTAGTGCTGTTGTAGTGGGTTATGTTATGTAGTCTTAGTGCTGTTGTAGTGGGTTATGTAGTCTTAGTGCTGTTGTAGTGGGTTATGTAGTCTTAGTGCTGTTGTAGTGGGTTATGTAGTCTTAGTGCTGTTGTAGTGGGTTATGTAGTCTTAGTGCTGTTGTAGTGGGTTATGTAGTCTTAGTGCTGTTGTAGTGGGTTATGTAGTCTTAGTGCTGTTGTAGTGGGTTATGTAGTCTTAGTGCTGTTGTAGTGGGTTATGTAGTCTTAGTGCTGTTGTAGTGGGTTATGTAGTCTTAGTGCTGTTGTAGTGGGTTATGTAGTCTTAGTGCTGCTGTAGTGGGTTATGTAGTCTTAGTGCTGCTGTAATGGGTTATGTAGTCTTAGTGCTGTTGTAGTGGGTTATGTAGTCTTAGTGCTGCTGTAGTGGGTTATGTAGTCTTAGTGCTGCTGTAGTGGGTTATGTAGTCTTAGTGCTGCTGTAGTGGGTTATGTAGTCTTAGTGCTGCTGTAGTGGGTTATGTAGTCTTAGTGCTGTTGTAGTGGGTTATGTAGTCTTAGTGCTGTTGTAGTGGGTTATGTAGTCTTAGTGCTGCTGTAGTGGGTTATGTAGTCTTAGTGCTGTTGTAGTGGGTTATGTAGTCTTAGTGCTGTTGTAGTGGGTTATGTAGTCTTAGTGCTGCTGTAGTGGGTTATGTTATGTAGTCTTAGTGCTGCTGTAGTGGGTTATGTTATGTAGTCTTAGTGCTGTTGTAGTGGGTTATGTAGTCTTAGTGCTGTTGTAGTGGGTTATGTTATGTAGTCTTAGTGCTGCTGTAGTGGATTATGTTATGTAGTCTTAGTGCTGCTGTAGTGGGTTAGGTTATGTAGTCTTAGTGCTGTTGTAGTGGGTTATGTAGTCTTAGTGCTGTTGTAGTGGGTTATGTAGTCTTAGTGCTGTTGTAGTGGGTTATGTTATGTAGTCTTAGTGCTGTTGTAGTGGGTTAGGTAGTCTTAGTGCTGTTGTAGTGGGTTATGTAGTCTTAGTGCTGTTGTAGTGGGTTATGTAGTCTTAGTGCTGTTGTAGTGGGTTATGTAGTCTTAGTGCTGCTGTAGTGGGTTATGTAGTGTAGGAGCCAGTGGTGTCCTTGTTGACTGCAGGGGTAATGGTTGGCCTAATGGGGTGAGCCTTGTGTCACAATGGGAGTAATGAGAGGAAGTCCGGAAGCAGGACTAGTAGTTGGTCTCTAACACTCATATCTCTGTGTGTGTTGCTATCTGTATCTTCTAACACGCTGATGACACACTGTCTCCCACACACACTGACACGCTGATGACACACTGTCTCCCTGACACGCTGATGACACACTGTCTCCCTGACACGCTGATGACACACTGTCTCCCTGACACGCTGATGACACGCTGTCTCCCTGACACGCTGATGACACGCTGTCTCCCTGACACGCTGATGACACGCTGTCTCCCTGACACGCTGATGACACGCTGTCTCCCTGACACGCTGATGACACGCTGTCTCCCTGACACGCTGATGACACGCTGTCTCCCTGACACGCTGATGACACGCTGTCTCCCTGACACGCTGATGACACGCTGTCTCCCTGACACGCTGATGACACGCTGTCTCCCTGACACGCTGATGACACGCTGATGACACGCTGTCTCCCTGACACGCTGATGACACGCTGTCTCCCTGACACGCTGATGACACGCTGTCTCCCTGACACGCTGATGACACGCTGTCTCCCTGACACGCTGATGACACGCTGTCTCCCTGACACGCTGATGACACGCTGTCTCCCTGACACGCTGATGACACGCTGTCTCCCTGACCGAGGCGCTGTCTCCCTCAAATCAAATTGTATTGGTCACAAACACATGGTTAGCAGATGTTAATGCGAGTGTAGCGAAATGCTTGTGTTTCTAGTTCCGACAATGCAGTAATAACCAACGAGTAATCTAACCTAACAATTCCAACTACTACCTTATACACACAAGTGTAAAGGGATGAAGAATATGTACATAAAGATATATGAATGAGTGATGGTACAGAACGGCATAGGCAAGATGCAGTAGATGGTATCGGGTACAGTATATACATATAAGATGAGTAATGTACGACGCGCTGTCTCCCTGACTCGCTGTCTCCCTGATGACGCCCTGTCTCCCTGACACGCTGATGACACGCTGTCTCCCACACACACTGACGACGACACACAGTCTCCCTGACACAGTCTCCCTGACACACGGACGACACACAGTCTCCCTGACGACACAGTCTCCCTGACACACTGGCATGGCATGCTCCTGCTCTCTCCCTCCTCAGAGACCTGGCATGCTCCTGCTCTCTCCCTCCTCAGAGACCTGGCATGCTCCTGCTCTCTCCCTCCTCAGAGAGACCTGGCATGCTCCTGCTCTCTCCCTCCTCAGAGACCTGGCATGCTCCTGCTCTCTCCCTCCTCAGAGACCTGGCATGCTCCTGCTCTCTCCCTCCTCAGAGAGACCTGGCATGCTCCTGCTCTCTCCCTCCTCAGAGAGACCTGGCATGCTCCTGCTCTCTCCCTCCTCAGAGAGACCTGGCATGCTCCTGCTCTCTCCCCCCTCAGAGACATGGCATGCTCCTGCTCTCTCCCTCCTCAGAGACCTGGCATGCTCCTGCTCTCTCCCTCCTCAGAGACCTGGCATGCTCCTGCTCTCTCCCTCCTCAAAGAGACCTGGCATGCTCCTGCTCTCTCCCTCCTCAGAGACCTGGCATGCTCCTGCTCTCTCCCTCCTCAGAGACCTGGCATGCTCCTGCTCTCTCCCTCCTCAGAGACCTGGCATGCTCCTGCTCTCTCCCTCCTCAGAGAGACCTGGCATGCTCCTGCTCTCTCCCTCCTCAGAGAGACCTGGCATGCTCCTGCTCTCTCCCTCCTCAAAGAGACCTGGCATGCTCCTGCTCTCTCCCTCCTCAGAGACCTGGCATGCTCCTGCTCTCTCCCCCCTCAGAGACATGGCATGCTCCTGCTCTCTCCCTCCTCAGAGACCTGGCATGCTCCTGCTCTCTCCCTCCTCAGAGACCTGGCATGCTCCTGCTCTCTCCCTCCTCAGAGACCTGGCATGCTCCTGCTCTCTCCCTCCTCAGAGACCTGGCATGCTCCTGCTCTCTCCCTCCTCAGAGACCTGGCATGCTCCTGCTCTCTCCCTCCTCAGAGACCTGGCATGCTCCTGCTCTCTCCTGACCTGCTGTAACCAGCTCCAGAGCCCTAAAGAATGCAAGCTGTTTAAGAACCTGCTGCTGCCTGAATCAAATCAAGACTTCCTCCACCGGACCAAAACAATACAACTCTATTGTGTGGTGACTAGCTAATAAGATAACAAGATATAACCAAGCTCAATGTAAGCAGTGAACACCCTTTAGGCTTGGTTTTGCAATATGAAGATCAATAATGTATCAGTCTTACACCTCTTCTTGCCTTTTACAGTAGGTCTGTATTTTACAAATCGGCCAACAACATTGTGTAGGCTATTGGTTGAGACGGAGCTCCTCTATGGCCAATGCAGCAGTGTGTGTGTGTTGGCCTCAATGAGACGTAGTAGAGTTCAGTAGGGGAGATAGTTAACAGCATTAAATATCTCATACGTTACTGCCTGGATAAGAGCCAATTAAACCAGGCTTGTAGATATGTCATAGTGGTCTGGCTGCCAGTTGCTCTTAACCATGAATTCATGTTTACGGAGCCCACTCCAGATTAGGCCTGGTTTATGAGCAGTAGACCCCAGCTATGAGGGTGCGTGGGAGAGAGGAGAGGCCTGCTCTGTTCTGCACCCGACTCTAGGCTGCAGGGACCTAGCCAGGCTATAGGAAGGGAGAAATCCTCCCACTCCATCCTCAACCCCTGCAGTGCAGCACAGCAGATTCCCAGGCTCTCACTTCAGCAAATTCCACTCATCTACAGCTCAAGACGACTCCTCCACTCCGCCCTGCATCGTTCTACCAATCATTCATAACTCCATTTGAATAGGAGATTCCACACTTTACTGTTCATCCTCCAGTCCCACTTTCCCACACTGTCAACACATTTCCTCAACACAAAAACCATTGATCATTGTTTTCTCACAGATTCTTACATGACTAGCCTTCTTCTGGATAATAATCCACTTCCACTTCATTATTACTTGCAGCTCTTGTAAATTGCTGAGTCAGTCAGTGAAGGTTTAGAATGTAACTAAATGCTCCTTCTTGCTTGCTGCTATACCGTTGTCTGACTGTTCACCTTCTAGCAGCTGGGTGAATAATGGTGATTTACTGTCATGATATGATGATATTTTAAAAATATATTTTACCTTTATTTAACTAGGCAAGTCTGTTAAGAACAAATTCTTATTTTCAATGACGTCCTAGTGGGTTACAGTGGGACGTGGGTTAACTGCCTTGTTCAGGGGCAGAACAGCAGATTTGTACCATGTCAGCTCGGGGATTTGTCAGCTCGGGGATTTGATCTTGCAACCTTTCGGTTACTAGTCCTACGCTCTAACCACTAGGCTACGCTGCCACCCCATTAGCCTACATTGATGCTAGCTCTCTCTAGTATTCTTGCAGGTCCAGACAATCACGCAGTCCCGCGGGACGGTCACGCGGTCACGCAGACATACCTAGGCCTAATCTAACACACCACCTAATATACAGGTGAACCAAACTTAATCTTCCACACAAACAGCACAGGTGTGGGGAATACATCTCTTAAGGGGGAGTTATGTAGTGCTGCCTGACTGCATGGCAGTGAAGTGTTTCATCATAGCTCGGTCACCTAAGTGTGACACCACTAGTGAAATATTATGACTCACCCCCCCCCCCCCCCCCCTCCGTTTTGGGCGATCCTCTGCGAACCACATCGACTCGGAGTGGTGTTCCAATTCAACTTTGGCCGGGTAGGGCCTTTTCAGCCCCCTAGTTGGCCGGGTAGGGCCTTTTCAGCCCCCTAGTTGGCCGGGTAGGGCCTTTTCAGCCCCCTAGTTGGCCGGGTAGGGCCTTTTCAGCCCCCTAGTTGGCCGGGTAGGGCCTTTTCAGCCCCCTAGTTGGCCGGGTAGGGCCTTTTCAGCCCCCTAGTTGGCCGGGTAGGGCCTTTTCAGCCCCCTAGTTGGCCCGGGTAGGGCCTTTTCAGCCCCCTAGTTGGCCCTCCAAACCTACTGAATCGACATGCAGACTTCCTATCAAGTGGTTATCAAAACTCCCTAGCAAGATGGCTGACAAAATTACCAGGATGGAAGCAAATGTCAGTAATTATAACTTGATAACAAATCATGCAAAACATTTACAGTTAAGAGGAATGTTAGTTAATGTATAGAAACACAATTAGGCATATTTTTGGGGTCATAAAGTACATTTGATGAAAAATTGCTATTTTAACAAGCTAGCTGACTAGCTAACATTAGCCAACTAGCTATACATTTAGCTTGCTATATGGCCGTTTTGACATTTGTATGAAATTGTAATTCATGTTTAATGTTTTAGGGACTCCTGAGCAAACCAGGATGTCATCTAGTGAAACCCAGAGGATGAAAAGAGTCTAGCTAAAGCATTTACTGCAAATTGAATATACAATTTTGTAAGCTTGCCTTGCTGTTCATTTTAAAAAAAATCAAAGTCAATCACTTATAATTTTTCTTTTATTGTAGTAACGTTAGAGATTTGAAGATATTTACCAATGCAAGTAACATAGTTAGCTATGGCTATGTTCTTATTGTGTAGTGCAGGATAAAGAGACCTGTATTCTATGGATGTGTAACTATGTAGCTGATCTGTGTAAAACGTTTGGAATAAATATTAGTTCAGAACAGTGGTTTTAATTGTTTTAGCTACAATGCTTCCACTGGTAAGGACCGAGTGACAGAAATGTGGCTGTTACATTGTAGCGGTATTTATTAGAGAGGGGTAAAGAAAGATTTTGTTCGGGCGCCAGGCAGGTATTAACCATGTCGAAAGGAAAAGAGTAGAATAGAGAGAGTACCACTACCAGACCCACACACATCAGCAGAAGAGACTGCCTAGAGTATAGCCTGTTTACCAGATAGCCAGTGGAGAGAAGAGAGAATACACACATCAGCAGAAGAGACTGCCTAGAGTGTAGCCTGTTTACCAGATAGCCAGTGGAGAGAAGAGAGAATACACACATCAGCAGAAGAGACTGCCTAGAGTGTAGCCTGTTTACCAGATAGCCAGTGGAGAGAAGAGAGAATACACACATCAGCAGAAGAGACTGCCTAGAGTGTAGCCTGTTTACCAGATAGCCAGTGGAGAGAAGAGAGAATACACACATCAGCAGAAGAGGCTGCCTAGAGTGTAGCCTGTTTACCAGATAGCCAGTAGAGAGAAGAGAGAATACACACCCTATAAAACCCACATCACAGCACAGGGGTAACCCCACCAAGAATACATCATACAGTAATAATAATAATAATAATATCAGAGCAATTGAACAGCAACTTCATACAAGAAAGAACCCAGTCATCAACAGAGGATTTGCAGTAATATGTATTCTCTTCCAGTGGAGGAGTGCAGAGGGTATGAATGTGGGGGGTGTTCATAGAGACAACAAAGGCCTTAAATGTCCACAGTCTTCTCGGCCACATGTCATTAGTACACCCCACCTCAATACAGTTCAAATAACAATACACAACTTGCAAGCAACCTCCCTTTTAACTAAAATGTTCACCCAAATACTTCTGGCAGGGCAATAATAGTCCAGCTCTAATGAACTTCAATGGGAAGTGCATTTGAAAAATAGAGGGTAACGCACTGGAACGATAGAGGGAAGAGAAAGAGAACAAGAGAGATCTTAGTACACCGGCACGCCTGAAGACCACAGCTATCTGACCGTCCGATGGTTTGTATGTCAAAGCTTCGCAAAAATATTGCTACTAATCCATGCGATCCATAACCGGCGCGGTCCCAAACGATAACAACCACGACCTAGAGCGATCACACCGATGATTGAGTTAAATACTTTATAAACTACACACGCTGAAAATAAACAACACTTCTGCAGCATAGCACACACAATCAAACTGTCGCGCTACCCAAGAGCTCATCCCCAAAGAGTTGAACGAGCCATCTTTATTTCCTCCTTCCTTACTGCTGATGCGCTCTTAAAGTGGCAGTGCACGGTGAAGGCTCCGATTTCGCCACAACTGCTAAGGAATGAAAGTCCTGCTTCAGTACTACTCCACAGAGGATGACTACCCCCAGGTAGTGAAGGTAGGGAACAACACCTCCACTTCGCTGATCCTCAACACAGGGGCCCCACAAGGATGCTGTACTCCCTGTTCACACATGACTGCGTGGCCACACACGCCTCCAAGTCAATCATCACGTTTGCAGACGACACAACAGTAGTAGACCTGATTACAAACAATGACGAGACAGCCTACAGGGAGGAGGTGAGGGCCCTGGTGGAGTGGTGTCAGGAAAATAACCTCTCCCTCAACGTCAACAAAACAAAAGAGATGATCGTGGACTTCAGGAAACGGCAGAGGGAGCACACCCCTATCCACATCGACGGGACCGCAGTGGGGAAGGTGGAAAGCTTCAAGTTCCTCTGCATACACATCACAGACAATCTGAAATGGTCCACCCACACAGACAGTGTAGTGAAGAAGGGGCAACAGCGCCTCTTCAACCTCAGGAGGCTGACAATTAGACTTGGCCCCTAAGACAATTGAGCGCAACCTGTCGGACTGTATCACCGCCTGGTACGGCAACTACACCGCTCACAACCGCAGGGCTCTCCAGAGGATGGTAGGATCTGCCCAACACATCACCGGGGACACACTGCCTGTTCTCCAGGACACTTACAGCACCCGATGTCACAGGAAGGCCAAAAAGATCATCAACCACGCGAGCCACGGCCTGTTGACCCCGCTATCGTCCAGAAGGCGAGGTCAGTACAGGTGCATCAAAGCTGGGACAGAGAGACTGAAAAACAGCTTCTATCTCAAGGCCATCAGACTGTTAAATAGCCATCACTAGCCGGCTACCACCCGACTACTCAACCCTGCGCCTTAGAGGCTGCTGCCCTATATACGTAGACATGGAATCACTGGCCACTTTAATAATGGAACACTAGTCACTTTAATAATGTTTACATACTGCTTTACTCATCTCATCTGTATATACTGTATTCTATTCTACTGGATTTTATTCGTTTTTTTTAATCAAACCTTCATTTTACTAGGCAAGTCAGTTAGGAACACATTTTTATTTTACAATGACGGCCTACCCCGGCCAAACCCTCCCCTAACTCAGACGACGTTTGGCAAATTGTGCACCGCCCTATTGGGCTCCCGATCACGGCCGGTTGTGACACAGCCCGGGATTGAACCAGGGTCTGTAGTAATGCCTCTAGCACTGGGATGCGGTGCCTTAGACTGCTGCGTCACTCCGACATTGCTCGTCCTAATATTTATATGAACTCAGCAAAAAAAGATGTCAGGATGAGCCTGCAGGGAAGGTACCACATGAGGCAGGAGGATGTCTTCCCTGTATCGCACAACGTTGAGATTGCCTTCAATGACAACAAGCTCATTCCGATGATGCTGTGACACACCACCCCAGACCATGATGGACCCTCCACCTCCAAATCGATCCCGTTCTAGAGTACAGGCCTTGGTGTAATGCTCATTCCTTCCTCCGACCATCACCCTTGGTGAGACAAAACCACGACTCGTCAGTTAAGAGCACCTTTTGCCAGTCCTTTTAAGCTGCCAGTCCACATCTGCCAGTCCTGTCCTGTCTGGTCCAGCGACGATGGGTTTGTGCCCATAGGTGTCGTTGTTGCCGGTGATGTCTGGTGAGGACCTGTCTTACAACAGGCCTAAAAGCCCTCAGTCCAGCCCCTCAGCCTATCGCGGACAGTCTGAGCACTGATGGAGGGATTGTGCGTTCCTAGTGTAACTTGGACAGTTGTTGTTGCCATCCTGTACCTGTCCCGCAGGTGTGATGTTCGGATGTACCGATCCTGTGCAGGTGTTACACGTGGTCTGCCACGGCGAGGATGAACAGGATGATCCTGTCTCCCTGTAGCGCTGTCTTAGGCATCTCACAGTACGGACATTGCAATTTATTGCCCTGGCCACATCTGCAGTCCTCATGCCTCCTTGCAGCATGCCTAATGCACGTTCACGCAGATGAGCAGGGACCCTGGGCATCTTTCTTTTGGTGTTTTTCGGAGTCAGTAGAAAGGCCTCTTTAGTGTCCTAAGTTTTCATAACTGTGACCTTAATTGCCTACCGTCTGTAAGCAGTTAGTGTCTTAACGACCGTTCCACAGGTGCATGTTCATTAATTGTTTATGGTTTATTGAACAAGCATGGGAAACCGTGTTTAAACCCTTTACAATGAAGATCTGTGAAGTTAATTGGTAAAAATCCAATTATCTTTGAAAGACAGGGTCCTGAAAAAGAGACGTTTCTTTTTTTGCTGAGTTTAGTATATAAGTTGCGTGGGAAATATAAGGAAAGCTATTATTGCCGTCAGTACAAGCATTGTGAAAAACACAAGGCTTGTCGTAAATGAAACTTCCGTTGGCCGTTTTCTGATGTGCGCGAGAGATGTAGTAATGTTCCATTCCATAGGCCTAATTTAGCTCTCCCTACCACCTAGTTGATCCGTTTTCGAGTGCCACTCCCCCACCGAGGGACAGTGGAAAACAAGGAGGAGGGCTGGGGATTGGGCCTGTTTCACTGTAGTCATGTTGTAGTATTAATATAAAGTGATACAGGCCAGGGCTGAAGGCTATTTCAATCAGAACAACTAATTATCCTTTCTGTTCAGTTGAGCTCAACGTAACTACAAATAGGACAAATCTTCACACCACCACCCACTACCATCCAGGGAATGTGCCAAATGCCTGATTTGGTTTGGCAAAGATTTAGTCCTAGGCTCCCTCTTGATCTGTAAACACGTTGAAGATGATCTGTTTAAAACCTGTTAAAAGGTGAGGTGATACAAGTTCATCTACCATGTGGGCCTGCACGCCCCAGCCAGAGCTTCTATTAACGACCATCCAGGGACTGCTAGTGCTTCAAATGCCTCGTTGGCTTGGCATGAATGAACAATGATCTCTTGAGCTGAGAAAACAACATGTTGGCTTAGTCTGAATCTAATGGTGATGGAAGTTCAACTGTCATGTCTGTATGCTGTAGCCAGAGATGAGCTAAAAATATAAATCTTTGGGTGGCTAGTTCCTCTCCTGTCACCCCCTGTGTGTGTCAGGGTTTCCGCTAGCTGGCAATTGACAGCTTTTGGCCCAATAATATAAAAAATGAAAAGCCGATTTATTAAAGCTGTTGCCGGTCAAAATGACAGAGAGAAAACAATCTAATTGGAAAAATAATGCTTTTTATTCATTGATGGAAATACCAGTCGATGTAAATACATTTAACCGTCATGCTTATCGGTCTACAGGTTAATTTGCATAATTGTGTGGAATTAAATTGTCCTGTGTGTATTTTCTTTAGTCATCATGCATCTCATTTATCCAACACAACTATCACATGTGCGCAGCACATCGAGCCTCTTTTCAGAGGGATTTCTCCTGCTGCTCCTCGGAGGGATTTCTCCTGCTGCTCCTCGGAGGGATTTCTCCTGCTGCTCCTCGGAGGGATTTCTCCTGCTGCTCCTCGGCTGGTTGCTTTTAGAAGCCCATTCATTGCACAACTATTCTAAATACAATCGTGTCTTAAAACTGTTTTGGTGCACGATTTAAAAAGATAGCTAGTATTTTTATTTCTCAAATGGTAATTGAAGCGCGACTCCCATTCACAATGCAAGTGCAGGCAACAGGCTATCAGTGTCACCCACCACTTTACAATGCAAGTGCAGGCAACAGGCTATCAGTGTCACCCACCACTTTACAATGCAAGTGCAGGCAACAGGCTATCAGTGTCACCCACCACTTTACAATGCGAGTGCAGGCAACAGGCTATCAGTGTGTCACCCACCACTTTACAATGCAAGTGCAGGCAACAGGCTATCAGTGTCACCCACCACTTTACAATGCAAGTGCAGGCAACAGGCTATCAGTGTCACCCACCACTTTACAATGCAAGTGCAGGCAACAGGCTATCAGTGTCACCCACCACTTTACAATGCGAGTGCAGGCAACAGGCTATCAGTGTGTCACCCACCACTTTACAATGCGAGTGCAGGCAACAAGCTATCAGTGTCACCCACCACTTTACAATGCAAGTGCAGGCAACAGGCTATCAGTGTCACCCACCACTTTACAATGCAAGTGCAGGCAACAGGCTATCAGTATGTCACCCACCACTTTACAATGCAAGTGCAGGCAACAGGCTATCAGTGTGTCACCCACCACTTTACAATGTGAGTGCAGGCAACAGGCTATCAGTGTCACCCACCACTTTACAATGCAAGTGCAGGCAACAGGCTATCAGTGTCACCCACCACTTTACAATGCGAGTGCAGGCAACAGGCTATCAGTGTGTCACCCACCACTTTACAATGCGAGTGCAGGCAACAAGCTATCAGTGTCACCCACCACTTTACAATGTGAGTGCAGGCAACAGGCTATCAGTGTCACCCACCACTTTACAGTGCAAGTGCAGGCAACAGGCTATCAGTGTGTCACCCACCACTTTACAATGCAAGTGCAGGCAACAGGCTATCAGTGTCACCCACCACTTTACAATGCAAGTGCAGGCAACAGGCTATCAGTGTCACCCACCACTTTACAATGCAAGTGCAGGCAACAGGCTATCAGTGTCACCCACCACTTTACAATGCAAGTGCAGGCAACAGGCTATCAGTGTCACCCACCACTTTACAATGCAAGTGCAGGCAACAGGCTATCAGTGTCACCCACCACTTTACAATGCAAGTGCAGGCAACAGGCTATCAGTGTGTCACCCACCAGTTTACAATGCGAGCTGGAGGCTGTATGCATTTTGAAAACATACTTAATTGTTTAAAACCTAAATGTTTTATTTCATATTATGAGGCATTTCTAACCTTGCGTCAAAGTAGCCTATAGGCAAAATCCGACCAATTATTTTATAAAGACTTACTTTTTATCCTACCATTTCCACTGTTCTGCTTGCCAGTTAGGATTTTCATATGCGCATTTTCATGGAACAGTTTCATTTAAATAATAACATTTTCGTTTCTCAGTCATTGGCACGTGGTTAAAATCTAAAAGGTAAGTCATGCAAATCACTCTGTCACAAAGAACACATTGATACACCGTCATCCATTGCTCTTTCACACCAAGGATTGGTGATTATCGAGAGGGAGATGGTTGTAAAGATTTTTCAACTTGCTTACTGTGAAGAACTATAGTTTTAATATATTATCTGCAGTAGATGTTAAAAACCACTTTCCTACATTTCCGCGCAGCAGGCCAGGTACTCCAAAGCATGCTCAGGCACACGCGCGATCCCTCAACATTATCAGGACAAAGAAACCAGACATATGCTCATTGGTCACATGGAGCACTCCACAGAGCCATTCTGGAGAGAGATATCTTTGCCACACACCCCTCACCTTTTTGTCTCAACATTTGAAATTCTACTCGAGACACATCTTCACACACATTTTAGATGCTTTTCACTTACAGCCGCAACTCAATAATCAGCTAGGCTTATTGCCACACTTGCTGCCCAAATTGCGGCCGTCCCAAACAGGTTTACAAGCGTGTGATCTGAAATAATCCACAGGCATTTTTTTAAAGAAGCTAATGATCCTTGATTCCTCATCCGGCTAAATCATGCATTCTGGTGAAATATTTTTAATATATTTTTTAATTTTTGTATAGACAGGAGTAATTATATAATTTTAGCAAATGTATTTCCATTTACAGTGCATTCGGAAAGTATTCAGACCCCTTTTTCCACATTTTGTTACGTTACAGCCTTACTCTAAATTGATGAGGAAACCAATTAATTTAATCAAACATCACACAATACCCCATAATGACAAAGCAAAAACAGGTTTTTATAATATATATATATTTTTTAATTAAAAATAAACCGATACCTTATTTACATATGAGACTCAAATTGAGCTCCTGTTTCCATTGATCGTCCTTGACGTTTCTACAACTTGATTGGAGTCCACCTGTGGTAAATTCAATTGATTGAACATGATTTGGAAAGGTACACACCTGTCTATATAAGGTCCCACAGTTGACAGTGCATGTCAGAGCAAAAACCAAGCCATGAGGTCGAAGGAATTGTCCGTAGAGCTTCTAGACAGGATTGTGTCAAGGCACAGATCTGGGGAAGGGTACCAAAAAATATCTGCAGCGTTGAAGGTCCCCAAGACATCCATTCTTCAACAGAAGAAGTTTGGAACCACCAAGACCCTTCCTGGAGCTGGCCACCTGGCCAAACTGAGCAATCAGGGGAGAAGGGCCTTGGTCAGGGAGGTGACCAAGAACCCGATGGTCACTGACAGAGCTCCAGAGTTCCTCTGTGGAGATGGGATAACTTTCCAGAAGGACAACCATCTGCAGCCCTCCACTAATGAGGCCTAGTCAGGATCGAGGGAAAGATGAACGGAGAAAAGTACAGCGAGATCCTTGATGAAAACATGCTGCAGAGCGCTCAGGACCTCAGACTGGGGCGAAGTTTCACCTTCCAACAGGACCATGACCCTAAGCACCCAGCCAAGACAATGCAGGAGTGGCTTTGGGACATGTCTCTGAAATGTGCTTGAATGGCCCTGCCAGAGCCCGGACTTGAACCCGACTGAACGTCTCTGGAGAGACCTGAAAATAGCTATGCAGCGACACTCCCCATCCAACCTGACAGATCTTGAGAGGATCTTCAGAGAAGAATGGGAGAAACTCCCCAAATACAGGTGTGTCAAGCTTGCAGTGTCATACTCAAGGGTGTAATCGCTGCCAAAGGTGCTTTAACAAAGTACTGAGTAAAGGGTATGAATACTTATGTAAATTTGATATTTCAGTTTATTTTTTAATACAGTTGCAAAAATGTCTAAACCTGTTTTTGCTTTGTCGTTATGGGGTATTGTGTTTAGATTGCTGAGGAAATTGTTTTATTTAATCAATTTTAGAATAAGTCTGTAACGTTACAAAATGTGGAGAAAGTCATGGTCTAAATACTTTCCGAATGCACTGTACTTCCGTATTGGACCCACCACAATGCCATTTATCTCCTGTTCTATTGGTATTCCTACCAACTTTCTTTCGTTGTCCGGGAGCCAAAGATACAATCCTAGTCGTCATAGCAGCTCATCCCCATTGTTGCATCTTTAGATTCTCCCTCTTTCTAAGTTTCTAACAGAGACGTTTATCTCTGTCACTTATAGAACTGCTATCAGGTGTGCTGTTTAGAATGGTGCTTTCCCAGGTGTGCTGTTAAGAATGGTGCTTTCCCAGGTGCGCTGTTTAGAATGGTGTTTTCCTAGGTGTGCTGTTTAGAATGGTGTTGTCCCAGGTGTGCTGTTTAGAATGGTGTTGTCCCAGGTGTGCTGTTTAGAATTGTGTTTTCTCAGGTGTGCTGTTTAGAATTGTGTTGTCCCAGGTGTGCTGTTTAGCATTGTGTTTTCCCAGGTGTGCTGTTTAGAATGGTGTTTTCCCAGGTGTGCTGTTAAGAATGGTGTTGTCCCAGGTGTGCTGTTTAGAATGGTGTTTTCCCAGGTGTGCTGTTAAGAATGGTGTTGTCCCAGGTGTGCTGTTTAGAATGATGTTTTCCCAGGTGTGCTGTTTAGAATTGTGTTTTCCCAGGTGTGATGTTAAGAATGGTGTTGTCCCAGGTGTGCTGTTTAGAATTGTGTTTTCCCAGGTGTGCTGTTTAGAATGGTGTTGTCCCAGGTGCGTGACCGGGAAATCTTCCTGGTCACATTGTCCAGCGCAACGTGTGTGTGTGTGTGTGTCACCCTGTTTGTTTATCGGTTTGTATTTCTGTCTGTGGGTGTTTTTGTTCTCTGTCCTCACACAACTAGCTGCAGTGTGGTCAGGGAACACACACTGGGTGGGAGGACTGCTTTACATGATTGACATGGTGCTGAAGCAGGGTTCTGAACCAGGAAGTACAGTCAAATTACACTACTTGGCTACTAGCATATGAATACTGTCTGTGTCTGAATACCCATACGTGCGTTATAGATGGTAGGCATTTTTGGTATGCTAAAAAAAAGAAAAGACACGGACCAGATTTAAAAAAGCAGATGACATCAGTTGTCACTTTCAACCACAGCCTCAAGAACAACACAGTTAGATGCATTCATGCTCTAAAATGAATAAAGATTCATTGTTACTAAATATGTATTGTGTTTATTCACATTTATACTGAACAAAAATATAAATGCAGCTGAGTTACAGTTCATATGAGGAAATCAGTCAATTGAAACAAATGAGGCCCTAATCTATGGATTTCACATGACTGGGAATACAGATATGCATCTGTTGGTCACAGATACCTTTAAAAAGAACAAGTAGTGGTGTGGATCAGAAAACCTCTAACCTTGTTCTGAACACCTCCAAAACAAAGGTCATGTGGTTTGGTAAGAAGAATGCCCCTCTCCCCACCAGTGAGATTACTACCTCTGATGGTTTAGAGATGGTTATGTTATGAGGGATATTTTTTTTATTTATTTTTTATTTCACCTTTATTTAACCAGGTAGGCAAATTGAGAACACGTTCTCATTTACAATTGCGACCTGGCCAAGATAAAGCAAAGCAGTTCGACACATACAACAACACATAGTTAAACATGGAGTAAAACAAACATACAGTCAATAATACAGTGAAAAATAAGTCTATATACAATGTGAGCAAGTGAGGTGAGATAAGGGAGGTGAAGGCAAATAAAATATATATATAAATAAAAATATAAAAAAAGGCCATGGTGGCGAAGTAAATACAATATAGCAAGTAAAAAAACACTGGAATGGTTGGTTTGCAGTGGAAGAAGGTGCAAAGTAGAGATAGAAATAAAGGGGTGCAAAGGAGCAAAATAAATAAATACAGTAGGTAAAGAGGTAGTTGTTTGGGCTAAATTATAGATGGGCTATGTACAGGTGCAGTAATCTATGAGCTGCTCTGACAGCTGGTGCTTAAAGCTAGTGAGGGAGATAAGTGTTTCCAGTTTCAGAGATTTTTGTAGTTCGTTCCAGTCATTGGCAGCAGAGAACTGGAAGGAGAGGCGGCCAAAGGAAGAATTGGTTTTGGGGGTGACGAGAGAGATATACCTGCTGGAGCGCGTGCTACAGGTAGGTGCTGCTATGGTGACCAGCGAGCTGAGATAAGGGGGGACTTTACCTAGCAGGGTTTTGTAGATGACCTGGAGCCAGTGGGTTTGGCGACGAGTATGAAGCGAGGGCCAGCCAACGAGAGTGTACAGGTCGCAGTGGTGGGTAGTATATGGGGCTTTGGTGACAAAACGGATGGCACTGTGATAGACTGCATCCAATTTATTGAGTAGGGTTTTGGAGGCTATTTTGTAAATGACATCACCGAAGTCGAGGATTGGTAGGATGGTCAGTTTTACAAGGGTATGTTTGGCAGCATGAGTGAAGGATGCTTTGTTGCGGAATAGGAAGCCAATTCTAGATTTAACTTTGGATTGGAGATGTTTGATGTGAGTCTGGAAGGAGAGTTTACAGTCTAACCAGACACCTAGGTATTTGTAGTTGTCCACATATTCTAAGTCAGAGCCGTCCAGAGTAGTGATGTTGGACAGGCGGGCAGGTGCAGGCAGCGATCGGTTGAAGAGCATGCATTTAGTTTTACTTGTATTTAAGAGCAATTGGAGGCCACGGAAGGAGAGTTGTATGGCATTGAAGCTCGCCTGGAGGGTTGTTAACACAGTGTCAAAAGAAGGGCCAGAAGTATACAGAATAGTGTCGTCTGCGTAGAGGTGGATCAGAGACTCACCAGCAGCAAGAGCGACATCATTGATGTATACAGAGAAGAGAGTCGGTCCAAGAATTGAACCCTGTGGCACCCCCATAGAGACTGCCAGAGGTCCGGACAACAGACCCTCCGATTTGACACACTGAACTCGATCAGAGAAGTAGTTGGTGAACCAGGCGAGGCAATCATTAGAGAAACCAAGGCTGTCGAGTCTGCCGATGAGGATGTGGTGATTGACAGAGTCAAAAGCCTTGGCCAGGTCAATGAATATGGCTGCACAGTACTGTTTCCTATCGATGGCGGTTAAGATATCGTTTATTACCTTGAGCGTGGCTGAGGTGCACCCATGACCAGCTCTGAAACCAGATTGCATAGCGGAGAAGGTATGGTGGGATTCGAAATGGTCGGTAATCTGTTTGTTGACTTGGCTTTCGAAGACCTTAGAAAGGCAGGGTAGGATAGATATAGGTCTGTAGCTGTTTGGGTCAAGAGTGTCCCCCCCTTTGAAGAGGGGGATAACCGCAGCTGCTTTCCAATCTTTGGGAATCTCAGACGACACGAAAGAGAGGTTGAAAAGGCTGGTAATAGGGGTGGCAACAATTTCAGCAGATAGTTTTAGAAAGAAAGGGTCCAGATTATCTAGCCCGGCTGATTTGTAAGGGTCCAGATTTTGCCGCTCTTTCAGAACATCAGCTGACTGTATTTGGGAGAAAGAGAAATGGGGAAGGCGTGGGCGAGTAGCAGAGGGGAGGGCAGTGCTGTTGACCGGGGTAGGGGTAGCCAGGTGGAAAGCATGGCCAGCCGTAGAAAAATGCTTATTGAAATTCTCAATTATAGTGGATTTGTCGGTGGTGACAGTGTTTCCTATCTTCAGTGCAGTTGGAAGCTGGGTGGAGGTGTTCTTATTCTCCATGGACTTTACAGTGTCCCAGAACTTTTTTGAGTTTGTGTTGCAGGAAGCAAATTTCTGCTTGAAAAAGTTAGCCTTGGCTTTTCTAACTGCCTGTGTATATTGGTTTCTAGCTTCCCTGAAAAGTTGCATATCACGGGGGCTGTTCGATGCTAATGCAGAACGCCATAGGATGTTTTTCTGTTGGTTAAGGGCAGTCAGGTCAGGAGAGAACCAAGGGCTATATCTGTTCCTGGTTCTAAATTTCTTGAATGGGGCATGCTTATTCAAGATGGTGAGGAAGGCATTTTTAAAAAATATCCAGGCATCCTCTACTGACGGGATGAGATCAATATCCTTCCAGGATACCTCGGCCAGGTCGATTAGAAAGGCCTGCTCGCTGAAGTGTTTCAGGGAGCGTTTGACAGTGATGAGTGGAGGTCGTTTGACCGCTGACCCATTACGGATGCAGGCAATGAGGCAGTGATCGCTGAGATCTTGGTTGAAAACAGCAGAGGTGTATTTGGAGGGCAAGTTGGTTAGGATGATATCTATGAGGGTGCCCGTGTTTACGGAATTGGGGTGGTACCTGGTAGGTTCATTGATAATTTGTGTGAGATTGAGGGCATCAAGCTTAGATTGTAGGATGGCTGGGGTGTTAAGCATGTTCCAATTTAGGTCGCCTAGCAGCACGAGCTCTGAAGATAGATGGGGGGCAATCAGTTAACATATGGTGTCCAGAGCACAGCTGGGGGCAGAGGGTGGTCTATAGCAGGCGGCAACGGTGAGAGACTTGTTTTTAGAGAGGTGGATTTTTAAAAGTAGAAGTTCAAATTGTTTGGGAACAGACCTGGATAGTAAAACAGAACTCTGCAGGCAATCTTTGCAGTAGATTGCAACACCGCCCCCTTTGGCCGTTCTATCTTGTCTGAAAATCTTGTAGTTAGGGATGAAAATGTCAGAATTTTTGGTGGTCTTCCTAAGCCAGGATTCAGACACGGCTAAAACATCTGGGTTGGCAGAGTGTGCTAAAGCAGTGAACAAAACAAACTTAGGGAGGAGGCTTCTAATGTTAACATGCATGAAACCAAGGCTATTACGGTTACAGAAGTCATCAAAAGAGAGCGCCTGGGGAATAGGAGTGGAGCTAGGTACTGCAGGGCCTGGATTCACCTCTACATCACCAGAGGAACAGAGGAGGAGTAGGATAAGGGTACGGCTAAAAGCTATGAGAATTGGTCGTCTAGAACGTCTAGAACAGAGAGTAAAGGAAGTTTCTGGGGGTGATAAAATAGCTTCAAGGAATAATGTACAGACAAAGGTATGGTAGGATGTGAATACAGTGGAGGTAAACCTAGGTATTGAGTGATGATGAGAGAGATATTGTCTCTAGAAACATCATTGAAACCAGGTGATGTCATCGCATATGTGGGTGGTGGAACTGAAGGGTTGGATATGGTATAGTGAACAGGGCTAGAGGCTCTACAGTGAAATAAGCCAATAAACACTAACCAGAACAGCAATGGACAAGGCATATTTACATTAAGGAGAGGCATGCTTAATCGATTGATCATAAGGGTCCAGTGAGTAGAGGTTGGTTGGGGTCACGGCGATCCAGACAGCTGGCCGGGTAGCTGGCTATCGGTAGCAAGATAACATAGGATGGAGGTCTATTTTTAGTCACCTCGTGCGTTTCCGTCGGTAGATTAGTGGGGTTCCGTGTGGTAGAGGGGATCGATCCAATTGGCAAAATAGATATAGTGACCCAAGAAAAAAAAATGTCCGATATACTTATTCAGATAGCAGCCGATAAGACAGCTAATGATTAGCAGATGGGTCTTCGGAAACATCGCAACGGAAAAGCCTGTTGAAACCACCTCGGACAATTACGTTGGCAGACCAGTCGTGATGGATCGGCGGGGCTCCGTGTCGGCAATAAAGGGTCCAGTCCAATTGGCAAAAGAGGTATTGTAGCCCAAGAATTCGCTGGTAGACCTCTTCGGCTAGCCGGCAGATGGGCCTAGCTCGAGGCTAGCTCAAGGCTAACTGGTGCTTGCTTCGGGACAGAGGTGTTAGCCAGTAGTAGCCACTCGGTTGCAGCTAGCTAGCTGCGATGATCCGGTGTAATTGTCCAGAGCTTGCGTCAGGAATCCGGTGATGTGGTAGAGAAAAAGCAGTCCTATATGCTCTGGGTTGATATCGCGCCTGCAGACTGGCCGGTATTGGCCCGAGCTGAAGCTGGCTGGTGTCCGAGTTAAGGGTGAAGACCGCAGCAGTGGCTAACTGACTACTAGCTAGTAGCTAGTTATCTGGCTAGTTTCTGATTGGGGTTACGGTTCTAAAGTATAAAAAATAGCAGATCCGTACCACATTGGGTGAGGCGGGTTGCAGGAATGTATATTCAGTTCCTAGATGGAAAGTGAAATTAAAATATATACGAAATGTATACGAAAAATACGAGGACTATTTACGCGGGACAAGACGGGACAAGACAAACACACGTCTGACTGCTACGCCATCTTGGAAGATATGATAATCTTATGTTATGAGGGGTATGATAATCTTATGTTATGAGGGGTATGATAATCTTATGTTATGAGGGGTATGATAATCTTATGTTATGAGGGGTATGATAATCTTATGTTATGAGGGGTATGATAATCTTATGTTATGAGGGATATGATAATCTTATGTTATGAGGGGCATGATAATCTTATGTTATGAGGGATATGATAATCTTATGTTATGTTATGAGGGGCATGATAATCTTATGTTATGAGGGATATGATAATCTTATGTTATGTTATGAGGGGCATGATAATCTTATGTTATGAGGGATATGATAATCTTATGTTATGTTATGAGGGATATGATAATCTTATGTTATGTTATGAGGGGCATGATAATCTTATGATATGAGGGGTATGATAATCTTATGTTATGCTATGAGGGGTATGATAATCTTATGTTATGCTATGAGGGGCATGATAATCTTATGTTATGAGGGATATGATAATCTTATGTTATGAGGGATATGATAATCTTATGTTATGAGGGATATGATAATCTTATGTTATGAGGGATATGATAATCTTATGTTATGAGGGATATGATAATCTTATGTTATGAGGGATATGATAATCTTATGATATGAGAGGTATGATATGATAGTGTTATAATTGTGTAATTTACTCATTTTTAGGTAGTTTGCCCATTGAGCCAGTTGTCCCCAGTCAGTTAGGAGACTGTTCTCCCATTAACACATTCCTCTAGTTTGTGTCTAAATAGCACCCTATTCCCTATATAGTGCACTACTTTTGACCGGAGCGTTATGGGCCCTGGTGAAAGTAGTGCACTATATGAGGCTGTGAATGAAGTTCCATTTGGAATGCATTCCTGTAGTCTCAATACACTGGAAGCTGCTTGTGGCAGGGGAGACGCTCATATCCTGCCTTCTGTACTCTAATACATACAAATTGCAGCAAGTGTTGTTCACAAACAGTTGGTGATGTAGACTTGCCCGGGTCATTTCCCACTCTGTCTTCACAGCTCCAGGCCTTGGTGTCTGGGGGGTGGTACAGGCGGTGCTGTCTTCCCAGCTCCAGGCCTGGGTGTCTGGGGTGTGGTGCAGGCGGTGCTGTCTTCCCAGCTCCAGGCCTGGGTGTCTGGGGTGTGGTGCAGGCGGCGCTGTCTTCCCAGCTCCAGACCTGGGTATCTGTGGATGTGGTTCTGTGTGGCAGTGCCAGTCTTTTCTTGTTGTTGTTTCACCCCAGTACCACAGTACAGACTCTCTCTCTGTCTCAGTTAATGACCCAACAGCACTCAGCTCCAGGCCTGGGTGTCTTATTTACAATGACGGCCAAACCCAGACGACGCTGGGCCAATTGTGCGCTGCCCTATGGGACTCCAAATCACGTCCGGATATGATACAGCCTGGATCCCACTGTCTGCCACAGTAGCTTGGTCCAAGAGGCTTCTAAACAGCTTCTAACTAATAAACAAAAGTGAAATAAACAATTAAAATGTAACAGTAAACATTACACAAAGAATAAAGACATTTCAAATGTTATATGTGCAAATAGTGAAAGTACAAAATGTAAAATTAACATAAATATGGGTTGTATTTACAATGGTGTTTGTTCTTCACTGGTTGACCTTTACTTGTGGCAACAGGTCACAAATATTGCTGCTGTGATGGAACACTGGTATTTCACCCAATAGATATGGGAGTTTATCAACGTGATTTTTTTCAAATTCTTCTTGTATCTGTGTAATCTGAGGGAAATGTGTGTCTCTAATATAGTCATACATTTGGCAGGAGGTTAGGAAGTGCAGCTCAGTTTCCACCTCACACTCACACAGTCACTAATGTATTTCATCCTACTTCCTGCCCTTCCTCTCTTTTTTTATCTTGTGAAAGTTCACATCTCACAAAATGAATGTGTCACCTAAAATAACCCATTGCAGTAGTTCTGTGGTTATAGTAGTTGTTGTTCCACTGAGGAATGTCAAACAGAGCGAGGGAAAGAGCTGCTAGTGCCTTCAAGACAAAACACACAACACCCGTTGTTGAACTTTGGGTCTCCTCTCGCTCTCTCTTTCTCTCTCTCTTTCTCTCTCTCTACTCTCTCTCTACTCTCTCTCTACTCTCTCTCTACTCTCTCTCTACTCTCTCTCTACTCTCTCTACTCTCTCGCTCTATTCAATTCAAAGGGGCTTTATTGGCACGGGAAACATACGTTTATGTTGCCAAAGCAAGTGAAATAAACAATAAACAAAAGGGAGAAGAAACAAAAAACAGCATCAGCAAAACCAATGTTCAGAACAGTAAACATTGCACTCAAAAAGGTAAACAAATATAGAGGCATTTCAAGTGTTATATTATGAGCTATGTACACTGTTTTAGTCATGTGCAAATAGTTGTAGTATGAATAGTAGGGGAAAATAAACAAGAAATATTGTTGTTTGTGCTACACTGGTTTCCCTTTTCTCATGGCAACAGGTCACACATCTGGATGCTGTGACTGCACACTGTGGTATTTCATCTAACAGATATGAGAGTTTATCAATGTTTGATTTGTTTTCTAATTCCTTGTGGATATATGTAATCTGAGGGAAATATGTGTCTCTAATGTGGTCATACCTTTGGCAGGAAGTTAGAAAGTGCAGCTCAGTTTCCACCTCATTTTGTGGGCAGTGTGCACATAGCCTGTCTTCTCTTCAGACCTAGGTCTGCCTACTGTGGCCTCTCTCAATAGCAAGACTATGCTCACGGAGTCTGTACATAGTCAAAGCTTTCCTTAAGTTTGGGTCAGTCACAGTGGTCAGGTATTCTGCGACTGTACTCTCTGTTTAGGGCCAGACATTGTTCCAATTTGCTCCGTTTTTGGTTGATTCTTTCTAGGGCTGGGTGGTGTATCATATTTGACGATATACCGGTATTGATGCACATACCGTTTTGGATTTTTACTTTACCTTCTATAACGGTATTTGAACGTTTGGTTTGTAGAATGTGATATGCCGTGGGTAATGTCCATTTTTATAGTTTACAACACTACTTGAGTCATCTCTTTCTGCTCTCTCACCAGGCTGCTTTCCTCACAGACCTAGCCCCACCCCCTGTCACTCAAGGAGCTCGTTTGTTGTTCCTCAACCACCAGACTCTTGTCAATGCAGCACATGCAACAATGTTGATGACAAGGACGTTTCCACTTTGCTTCTTAATATAAAACCTCAAGCGCTTTATAATTGCAATATTAGGTTGTTTGCTGATGTAAGAAACACAACTAGTTTGTCTTTTCGTTGCAAGTTTTAGCTAAATTGTGTTAGCCGTTAATCACTAGTTAGCTGGCTAACTAGCTAATAAATGTACTGAGTCAAGGCAAACGTAGCTAGCAAATACAGCCTGATACCAGTGCTGGTGTAGGCCTAAATCAGCATGTTTGTTCAACAGTATATTTTAAATCAAAGCGGAATAGGCGAAGCATGTATATATATGTTGGCTACATGAAGAAACAGATTATAGGGTATCCTAGGAAATGCTGACCATCACTTTGGTTCCTACCCTGTCACAATAACTCCTCCCTGGCATTTTCATTTGTTGTCATGTCAAACAACACTGTATTCAAAGTGCCCACTATTATTTAAATTCTAACTATAGAATTAGAATAAACATTCTTGTTCCATGATTCCAACAGTTCACCCAAGTGTTTTGATCTAAATCGCAAGTCTAACATTTGGTAAAAAATAAGGCCTAGTTTTCTTGTCCATATCGTGCAGCCCAACGTGGCAGTCAAATGAGTGCTGGAAATGCAGGAAACTATTTTTGGTTGAATTGAACAGCATAACGGACGGGAGAAACCCATTTTGAAATCCCTTAGAATGTATGTGTTGCCTCTACTCATAAAACTTTTATGATTCAACAATCATAAACTACCATTATACTGTCATACGTCAACAGAAAAACAAATACAGTCATGATATTTGGGTCATATCGCCCAGCCCTAATTATTTCTAGTGTGTCCAATAGTTTTTTTTATTTTCTTAATTTCGTTGATCTAATTGTGTTGCTGTCCTGGGGCTCTGTGCTGGCTGAGGGGACTTTTCTCTAGGTTCCTCTCTCTGTAGTCAAGGGCTTTGTGATGGAATTTGTAGGCATCGCTTCCTTTTTAGGTGGTTGTAGAATTTAACAGCTCTTTTCTGGATTTTGATAACTAGCACTCTCTCATCCCCTCCTCTCCCTCTCCTCCTCCCTCTCTCCCCCTCTCTCTCTCCTCTCTGCCTCCCCCCTCCCTCTCTCCTCCTCCTCCCCCCTCCCTCTCTCTCTCCTCCCTCCCTCTCTTCCTCCTCTCTCCCTATGCCTCCCCCCTCCCTCTCCCCCCCCTCTCTCAATTCAATTCAAGGGGCTTTATTGACATGAGAAACATATGTTAACATTGCCAAAGCAAGTGAAGTAGATTTTATACAAAAGTGAAATAAACAATAAAATGAACAGTAAACATTACCCTCACAGAGGTTCCAAAAGAATAAAGACATTACAAATGTCATATTATGTATATATACAGTGTTGTAACAATGTTCAAATGGTTAAAGTACAAAAGGGAAAATAAATAAACATAAATATGGGTTGTATTTACAATGGTGTTTGTTCTTCACTGGTTGCCCTTTTCTTGTGGCAACAGGTCACAAATCTTGCTGCTGTGATGGCACACTGGTATTTCACCCAATAGATATGGGAGTTTATCAAAATCGGGTTTGTTTTCGAATTCTTTGTGGATCTGTGTAATCTGAGGGGAGTATGTGTCTCTCTGGTCATACATTGGGCAGGAGGTTAGGAAGTGTAGCTCAGTTTCCACCTCATTTTGTGGGCAGTGTGCACATAGCCTGTCTTCTCTTGAGAGCCATGTCTGCCTACGGCAGCCTTTCTCAATAGCAAGGCTATGCTCACTGAGTCTGTACATAGTCAAAGCTTTCTTTAAGTTTTGGTCAGTCACAGTGTTCAGTGTTCTCCCACTGTGTACTCTCTTTGTTTAGGGCCAAGTAGCATTCTAGTTTTCTCTGTGTTTTTTGTTAATTCTAACCAATATGTCAAGTAATCTTTTTGTTTTCTCATGATTTGGTTGGGTCTAATTGTGTTGCTGTCCTGGGGCTGTGGGGTCTGTTTGTATTTGTGAACAGAGCCCCAGGACCAGCTTGCTTAGGGGACTCTTCTTCAGGTTCATCTCTCTGTAGGTGATGGCTTTGTTATGGAAGGTTTGGGAATTGCTTCCTTTTAGGTGGTTGTAGAATTTAACGGCTCTTTTCTGGAATTTGATAATTCGTGGGTATCGGCCTAATTCTGCTCTGCATGCATTATTTGGTGTTTGTTGTACACGGGGGATATTTTTGCAGAATTCTGCATGCAGTCTCAATTTGGTGTTTGTCCCATTTTTTGTGAATTCTTGGTTGGTGAGCGGACCCCAGACCTCACAACCATAAAGGGCAATGGGTTCTATAACTGATTCAAGTATTTTTAGCCAGATCCTAATTGGTATGTTGAATTTTATGTTCCTTTTGATGGCATAGAATTCCATTCTTCCCTTGTCTCTCAGATCGTTCACAGCTTTGTGGAAGTTACCTGTGGCGCTGATGTTTAGGCCGAGGTATGTTTAGTTTTTTTGTGTGCTCTAGTTATTGGTGTCTAAATGGAATTTGTATTTGTGGTCCTGGCGACTGAACCATTTTGGAACACTAGTATTTTGGTCTTACTGAGATTTACTGTCAGGGCCCAGGTCTGGCAGAATCTGTGCAGAATATCTATGTGCTGCTGTAGGCCCTCCTTGGTTGGTGACAGAAGCACCAGATCGTCAGCAGACATTTGACTTCAGATTCTAGTAGGGTGAGGCCGGGTGCTGCCGACTGTTCTAGTGCCCTCGACAATTCTTTGATTGTATATATGTTGAAGAGGGTGGGGCTTAAGCTGCATCCCTGTCTCACCCCACAGCCCTGTGGGTAGAAATGTGTTTTTTGCCTATTTTAACCACACACTTGTTTGTGTACATGGATTTTATAATGTCGTATGTTTTACCCCCAACACCACTTTCCATCAATTTGTATAGCAGACCCTCATGCCAAATTGAGTCGAAGGCTTTTTTGAAATCAACAAAGCATGAGAAGACTTTGCCTTTGTTTTGGTTTGTTTGTTTGTCAATTATGGTGTGCAGGGTGAATACGTGGTATGTCGTATGATAATTTGGTAAAAAGCCAATTTGCCATTTGCTAAGTAAATTTTTTTCACTCAGGAAATGTACGAGTCTGCTGTTAATGATGATGCAGAGGATTTTCCCAAGGTTGCTGTTGACGCATATCCCACATTAGTTATTGGGGTCAAATGTGTCCATTTTTGTGGATTAGGGTGATCAGTCCTTTGTTCCAAATATTGGGGAAGATGCCAGAGCAAAGGATGATGTTAAAGAGTTTTAGTATAGCCAATTGGAATTTATTGTCTGTATATTTTAACATTTCATTGAGGATACCATCAACACCACAGGCCTTTTTGGGGTGGATGGTTTTTATTTGGAGAAGTAAGATTGGATAAGTGGTTTACCCATACAACTCCATTTTGGTTAGATCATTTTTGTTGTTTGTTTAGTGTTTTCCAATTTTCCCAGAAGTGGTTAGGGTCTATGGATTCTTCAATTACATTGAGCTGATTTCTGACGTGTTGTTCCTTCTTTTTCCGTAGTGTATTTCTGTATTGTTTTAGTGATTCACCATAGTGAAGGCGTTGACTCAGGTTTTCTGGGTCTCTCTGTTTTTGGTTGGACAGGTTTCTCAATTTCTTTCTTAGGTTTTTGCATTCTTCATCAAACCATTTGTCATTGTTTATTTTCTCCTGTTTTCTGTTTGAAATTTTTAGATTTGATAGGGAAGCTGAGGGAAAATATACTGTTTTAGGTTTTCTACTGCCATGTTTATACCTTCACTATTACAGTGGAACGTTTTGTCCAGGAAGTTGTCTAAAAGGGATTGAATTTGTTGTTGCCTAATTGTTTTTTGGTAGGTTTCCACACTACATTCCTTCCATCTATAGCATTTCTTAATGTTACTCAGTTCCTTTGGCTTTGATGCCTCATGATTGAGTATTGCTCTGTTCAAGTAGACTGTGATTTTGCTGTGATCTGATAGGGGTGTCAGTGGGCTGACTGTGAACGCTCTGAGAGACTCTGGGTTGAGGTCAGTGATAAAGTAGTTTACAGGACTACTGCCAAGAGATTAGCTATAGGTGTACCTACCGTAGGCGTCCCCACGAAGCCTACCATTGACTATTTACATACCCAGCGTGCGACAGAGCTGCAGGAGTTGTGACCCGTTTTTGTTTGTTATATTGTCATAGTTGTGCCAAGGGGGGCATATGGGGGAGGGAATGCTGTCACCAGGCAGGTGTTTGTCCCCCTGTGTGCTGAGGGTGTCAGGTTCTTGTCCGGTTCTGGCATTTAGGTCGCCACTGTAAGGTACTGGGTGTCGGGAGTGTGAAGTCAGGCGCAGGAAAACAGAGAGTTCAATATAGTGCTCTTTTAATGCATTCACGGTGAACCACGGCCACCCCACTAAACACTGGGTGCTCAAAATAAACTGCCCCAGACACGGGGAACGAAAACAGTCCAGTACTATACACGAACATAAACCAACACGTACGTCTGAAACAAACACCAGGCTTACAATAATCAATCCCGCACAAAGAAACGGGCGGGCCGGCTGACTAATAAAGCCCAACTAATTACAACAAACTCAAAACAGGTGTAATCAATAAACACATAAGGAGGGGGAGAAAATAATCAGTGGCAGCTAGTAGGCCGGTGACGACGACCGCCGAGCGCCGCCCGAACAGGAAGGGGAGCCTGCTTCGGTCGGAGTCGTGACAGCCACAGACTAGTATGTGTCCCTGGGCCTGGAAATGATTGATATCCCCCTCCAGGATGGAGAAGCTGTCTTCATTAAAGTATGGGGATTCTAGTGGAGGGATATAGGTAGCACACAGGAGGACATCTTTCTCTGTTAAGATAATTTCCTTTTGAATTTCTAGCCAAATGTAAAATGTTCCTGTTTTGATTAATTTAATGGAGTGAGTTAGGTCTGCTCTACACCAAATTGGCATATCCCCTGAGTCCCTTCCATGTTTCACACCTTGTAGTTTGGTGGATAGGACCACCAGCTCTCTGTAACCTAGAGGGCAACCAGTGGCTCCATCTCTTCTATACCATGTTTCTTGTAGTATGACAATGTCTTTATTTCCAATTTCTTTGAAGTCCAAGTTCCTGCTCTTTAGGCCAAAGGCAGATGACCTCAGGCCTTGGATATTCCAGGATGAGATAGTGTAGGCTTTGTGTTCCATAAAGTGTCCAATGTTGTTGGTCGTGTGGTTTGGCCTCAGACCAGTAAGTGTGAGCAGAGCCTGCTGAGCATCTGGTACATGCCATTGGCTTGGGCTAGTGTAAGAGTGGGGGTTGGGCCTGTTTGCCCGCTCACGGCCTGGCAGTATGTGTGACTTCCATGTTGAGGCCCTCTTTGCGGGGGTGGGATGCATGGGGTGAGCAGGAGGGGCATAGGTCTGATCTGAGGGGGCCTAAATGGGGTGTGGGGATGGTTAACTTGGGTGGGGGTATGGATGTGGCTGGTGGTATTGTGGTCTGGATGTAGGTCCTCTTGGCGTGGGTCCTCTATGTGTAGGTCCGGGTGGGGGGGGGGGTGTGTCTCGCTGGTCTGGGCGGGGTGTCTATTGATCTGTTGCTCCTGTGTGAAGTGTTGGCTGCGTTTGAGAGCAATGTCCTTTAGAGTCCAGGCGAAGGTGGGCAGTGCTGCCTTGCATTGGTGGACCTAGGGCTGGGCGAGGGGACGATAGAAAAACATCTATCGTTTCATATTATGCTCTATCATTTATTTCGTTGTCGCAAATCACACTCTATACGGCAATATTTGTAGTCAATTGGACAACGGTTTGCGTGGAAATTTGCAACACAAACAAACATGGAGGAGAGTGAACGTGACACAGAGCACGGAGACACGGAGCTCGTACCTTAAAGAGGGGCTACTTCGGTCGCATGGACGTGGTTTGGGAATGAAAAGTCTGACAGGGACCAGAAAACCGTCCTCTGCAAAATATGCCGCAGGCCGGTCCCGACAACAGACTCAAACACCACTAACCTCTTACCACCTACGCAAGAATCATGTGAAACAGTACGGAGAGAGTCTACGGATGAGACCCAAAGAAGTACAGTCGGGTGCTCAAAACAAACCCCCGACTCAGACGTTGCAAGAGGCTTTTGCCCACGGCACACCATATGGCAAAGAATCACGAAGATGGAAGGAGATAACAGCTGCCGTTACAACTTACATCTGCAAAGACAAGGCCCCAATTTACACGGTCGAGAAACGGGGGTTTGGTGAGTTGGTGCTAACACTCGACCCAAGGTACCAAATGCAAATTGATATGTGACACGTATTAATGCCAAAATAACATGCGAAACAGGCAAGCCCCCATATATAGTTTTTTGGCCTATATTTATTTGGTTTGCAGCAATAGTTGAAGTGTTTTCTATTTACCATTTTAGATTTTGTTACATGCTTAATTGAACATTTGCACAGGTTCTAAATAAAATAAACAATAAAATATGAGTAAGTACCTTTTTATTTGTTGAGTATAATTCAAAATGTAATAAGAAATAGGCCGTTACATGTGGTCATTTTATATATTTATTCATTCAATTTACAGAAAATGTGATATATTGTGATATGTATTGTTATCGGGATATGAAACGACCTATATTGGGATATGAGATTTTGGCCATATCGCCCAGCCCTAGGTGGACCTGGTCACAAAGGCTGTTCAAGTCCAGGGTGGAGTGGTGGGCCAGGTAAACATTTGGTTTTGAGGCACAGTCACGGGAAATACTTGCGTTTACCCGCTGTATGGTAGCAGTCTTTTCGTGGTAGCAGGGTGGATATAACCACTTGTGCATTGGGGAAAGTAGGAGAAGCTTTTTCAATCACTCCCTTCAGTGCTGTGGCCACCATTTCCTGCTGTGTTCTCAGGTCGTTTGTGCCTGTGTGTGTTATTATGTTGCTGGGTGACCCTAGTAGGTCTTCAGACAGAAGGTCTAGGGCACGCTGGGTGTTTGGACACCAGAGTTTAGACACACTGTGTTTTCTTGTATATATTTCCCATTTTAGTCCATGAGGAGTACAATCTGTGTCTTGTGTATGTGGGGGGATTGGGGGGGATTGTCAGGGTGGCTGACAGGGGGGGTGCTCAGAGGGGGTGAGATCCCCTGGGCTTGGGGTTCTTCATTTGTCTGTTCTGCTGTGATGTTGCGTGGTCTGGGTTGGACTGTTCTGCTGGGGTGTCGAGACTTTTGTCGGGTGCTGAGGTGGGCTGTTCTGCTGGCTTCTCTGCGGGGTTGGCCACCTCTCTAGTGGGTTGTTCTCTGTCACACGCCATCCCCCTCACCCTCTCCTCCAGCAGTCTGATCCTCTCCTCTAGTGCTCTGATCTTCTTCTGCTCTTGTTTTTTATATTGTTGAAGTTGTCTCACCACAGTCCAGAGTGCAGATGTCTCTCTCCACCTCCAGCTCTCCGGGTCTGGTTAAGGGGGTGGTGTTGTGCTGGACTGTTGTCTGGGTCTCTGCTGACTGGAGTGTGTTCACCTGCTGTTCCAGCTTACCTCCAGCTGGGTAAATGTATCCTTCATTTCAATGAGGGGGTAGTACTCTGTCCTGGGAGGTTGACTTTCCGCTTGGGGTTGCTCACCTGTGGGGTTATATAATGAAGAGGTCTGGTTTGACCTGCTCGGGTTGGGGGTATCTTTCTCAAGGGAGAGCTTCTCCTGCTGGACTAATTCTTTGATTAGGTGAAAGTCCAGCTGAAACTGTTTGGGGTTGCCCTGTAGCAATACTGTTCCAGACTTATAGAGATTTATATTAGCTGACTCAGAGTCCTCGTTGTCTAGTATCCTGAGTTTCCACCCCTCGGTAACATCCCCCCTCTTAACAGAGGGGTAGTGTGCTAATACAGCACTGTGCCATACCAGGGGATGGTCTGGTTAATATAGCACTGTGCCATGCCAGGGGATGGTCTGGTTAATATAGCACTGTGCCATGTCAGGGGATGGTCTGGTTAATATAGCACTGTGCCATGCCAGGGGATGGTCTGGTTAATATAGCACTGTGCCCTGCCAGGGATGGTCTGGTTAATATAGCACTGTGCCCTGCCAGGGATGGAGGTTGCTGATGTTCCCATTTTTATAATAGTCAGCAAAAAGTGTCTCTTGATTTTCCATAAGAAGCTTCATTTTGTGCTCTTTTCGTGTTTTATCATTCTTTACATACACAGTGTACTGTATGTTAATTACCTCTGAACAGCTGGAGGCAGCTTCTAAGGCCTCTCCATTTGGTTGGAGTAGACTGTTCGACTCTCTCACTCTCTTCCTCTCACTCTCTTCCTCCCACTCTCTTCCTCCCACTCTCTTCTTCCCACTCTCTTCCTCCCACTCTCTTCCTCCCTCCCCCCTCCCTCTCCTCCTCCCCCCTCCCTCTCCTCCTCCCCCTCCCTCTCCTCCTCCCCCTCTATCCTGTCACTCTCCTCCTCCCCCTCTATCCTGTCCCTCTCCTCCTCCCCCTCTATCCTGTCCCTCCTCCCCCCTCCCTCTCCTCCTCCCCCTCTATCCTGTCACTCTCCTCCTCCCCCTCTATCCTGTCCCTCTCCTCCTCCCCCTCTATCCTGTCCCTCCTCCCCCCTCCCTCTCCTCCTCCCCCTCTATCCTGTCACTCTCCTCCTCCCCCTCTATCCTGTCCCTCCCCCCTCCCTCTCCTCCTCCCCCGCCCCTCTCCTCCTCCCCCCTCCCTCTCCTCCTCCCCCTCTATCCTGTCCCTCTCCTCCTCCCCCCTCTATCCTGTCCCTCTCCTCCTCCCCCCTCTACCCTGTCACTCTCCTCCTCCCCCTCTATCCTGTCCCTCTCCTCCTCCCTCTCTATCCTGTCCCTCTCCTCCTCCCCCTCCCTCTCCTCCTCCCCCCTCTCCTCCTCCCCGTCTATCCTGTCCCTCTCCTCCTCCCTCTCCCTCTCCTCCTCCCCCCTCTCCTCCCTCTCCCCTCTATCCTGTCACTCTCCCCCTCCCCCCTCTATCCTGTCCCTCTCCTCCTCCCCCTCCCTCTCTCTCTCTTTCCATTGTTATTTGAAACACTGTGTTATGTTCTCTCTCTCACTTCCCTGACCAACACGTCTCTCTCATCACATGTGTATCTTCTTCTATTCTGAGCTGCCTGACACGGGGGGGAAGGCACTTGTTGGCTTTGAGGGGCCACTTGTTCTCATGTGGGGTGGGGTGTTCGGTGCAATGTGTGTAAGCCTTTCGACTTACCCCACTCCTGTCGCTCCCTGTGACGCTATCGCTGGTCACACAAGGGGATATGTGTGTGTGGTTTTTGGGGGAGTTTAGGGAATGTGTGGATTTACTCTGTGCAGTAGTGGGAGTGTTGTTCAGGGCCAAACCCCCAAAGCTGACAGGACATCCCCTGTAAGGTTTCAGAAGTGTATTATGATGTCTGAGTTTGGTTGAGTGGTTAAAGTCACTGCTCTAGGTACCTATGCAGGCCCCTCCCTACGTGGGATGGATTCCCAGTCCCTACGTGGGATGGATTCCCAGTCCCTACGTGGGATGGATTCCCAGTCCCTACGTGGGGCGGATTCCCAGTCCCTACGTGGGGCGGATTCCCAGTCCCTACGTGGGGCGGATTCCCAGTCCCTACGTGGGGCGGATTCCCAGTCCCTACGTGGGGCGGATTCCCAGTCTCTACGCGGGGCGGATTCTCAGTCTCTACGCGGGGCGGATTCCCAGTCCCTACGCGGGGCCGATTCCCAGTCCCTACGCGGGGCCGATTCCCAGTCCCTACGCGGGGCCGATTCCCAGTCCCTACGCGGGGCCGATTCCCAGTCCCTACGCGGGGCCGATTCCCAGTCCCTACGCGGGGCCGATTCCCAGTCCCTACGCGGGGCCGATTCCCAGTCCCTACGCGGGGCCGATTCCCAGTCCCTACGCGGGGCCGATTCCCAGTCCCTACGCGGGGCCGATTCCCAGTCCCTACGCGGGGCCGATTCCCAGTCCCTACGCGGGGCCGATTCCCAGTCCCTACGCGGGGCCGATTCCCAGTCCCTACGCGGGGCCGATTCCCAGTCCCTACGCGGGGCCGATTCCCAGTCCCAACACTTCTATACACGATGTCCTCTGTCTCCCTCCTCATTTCATGTCTATCCCTGTCAATGAAACAGGAACAATACAGGGGGGAAGTGTGATGACTAGACAGAGACTTTAGAGTTGGTGTTCTGTCTAGGTCGTCTCGAGGTCCTGTGTCTTGATTGATGGCAGTGTTAGTGTGGTGACTGTGTGTCTTGTTGATTGATGTTAGTGTGGTGACTGTGTCTTGTTGATTGATGGTAGTGTGGTGACTGTGTCTTGTTGATTGATGGTACTGTGGTGACTGTGTCTTGTTGATTGATGGCAGTGTTAGTGTGGTGACTGTGTGTCTTGTTGATTGATGGTAGTGTTAGTGTGGTGACTGTGTGTCTTGTTGATTGATGGCAGTGTTAGTGTGGTGACTGTGTCTTGTTGATTTGATGGTGGTGTGGTGACTGTGTGTCTTGTTGATTGATGGCAGTGTTAGTGTGGTGACTGTGTCTTGTTGATTGATGGTGGTGTTAGTGTGGTGACTGTGTGTCTTGTTGATTGATGGTAGTGTTAGTGTGGTGACTGTGTGTCTTGTTGATTGATGGTAGTGTGGTGACTGTGTGTCTTGTTGATTGATGGCAGTGTTAGTGTGGTGACTGTGTCTTGTTGATTGATGGTGGTGTTAGTGTGGTGACTGTGTCTTGTTGATTGATGGTAGTGTTAGTGTGGTGACTGTGTGTCTTGTTGATTGATGGCAGTGTTAGTGTGGTGACTGTCTTGTTGATTGATGGTAGTGTTAGTGTGGTGACTGTGTGTCTTGTTGATTGATGGTAGTGTTAGTGTGGTGACTGTGTGTCTTGTTGATTGATGGTAGTGTTAGTGTGGTGACTGTGTGTCTTGTTGATTGATGGTAGTGTGGTGACTGTGTGTCTTGTTGGTTGATGGTAGTGGTAGTGTGGTGACTGTGTCTTGTTGATTGATGGTAGTGTGGTGACTGTGTCTTGTTGATTGATGGTAGTGTGGTGACTGTGTGTCTTGTTGATTGATGGTAGTGTTAGTGTGGTGACTGTGTGTCTTGTTGATTGATGGCAGTGTGGTGACTGTGTGTCTTGTTGATTGATGGTAGTGGTAGTGTGGTGACTGTGTCTTGTTGATTGATGGTAGTGTGGTGACTGTGTGTCTTGTTGATTGATGGTAGTGGTAGTGTGGTGACTGTGTCTTGTTGATTGATGGTAGTGTGGTGACTGTGTGTCTTGTTGATTGATGGTAGTGGTAGTGTGGTGACTGTGTCTTGTTGATTGATGGTAGTGTGGTGACTGTGTGTCTTGTTGATTGATGGTAGTGTGGTGACTGTGTCTTGTTGATTGATGTTAGTGTGGTGACTGTGTGTCTTGTTTGATGTTAGTGTGGTGACTGTGTGTCTTGTTGATTGATGGCAGTGTTGGTGTGGTGGCTGTGTGTCTTGTTGATTGATGGCAGTGTTAGTGTGGTGACTGTGTGTCTTGTTGATTGATGGCAGTGTTAGTGTGGTGACTGTGTGTCTTGTTGATTGATGGCAGTGTTAGTGTGGTGACTGTGTGTCTTGTTGATTGATGGTAGTGTTAGTGTGGTGACTGTGTGTCTTGTTGATTGATGGTAGTGTTAGTGTGGTGACTGTGTGTCTTGTTGATTGATGGTGGTGTTAGTGTGGTGACTGTGTGTCTTGTTGATTGATGGTGGTGTTAGTGTGGTGACTGTGTGTCTTGTTGATTGATGGTAGTGTTAGTGTGGTGACTGTGTCTTGTTGATTGATGGCAGTGTTAGTGTGGTGACTGTGTCTTGTTGATTTGATGGTGGTGTGGTGACTGTGTGTCTTGTTGATTGATGGCAGTGTTAGTGTGGTGACTGTGTCTTGTTGATTGATGGTGGTGTTAGTGTGGTGACTGTGTGTCTTGTTGATTGATGGTAGTGTTAGTGTGGTGACTGTGTGTCTTGTTGATTGATGGTAGTGTGGTGACTGTGTGTCTTGTTGATTGATGGCAGTGTTAGTGTGGTGACTGTGTCTTGTTGATTGATGGTGGTGTTAGTGTGGTGACTGTGTCTTGTTGATTGATGGTAGTGTTAGTGTGGTGACTGTGTGTCTTGATTGATGGTAGTGTGATGACTGTGTGTCTTGTTGATTGATGGTAGTGTTAGTGTGGTGACTGTGTCTTGTTGATTGATGGTAGTGTTAGTGTGGTGACTGTGTGTCTTGTTGATTGATGGCAGTGTGGTGACTGTGTCTTGTTGATTGATGGTAGTGTTGGTGTGGTGACTGTGTGTCTTGTTGATTGATGGCAGTGTTGGTGTGGTGGCTGTGTGTCTTGTTGATTGATGGCAGTGTTAGTGTGGTGACTGTGTGTCTTGTTGATTGATGGCAGTGTTAGTGTGGTGACTGTGTGTCTTGTTGATTGATGGTAGTGTTAGTGTGGTGACTGTGTGTCTTGTTGATTTGATGGTAGTGTTAGTGTGGTGACTGTGTGTCTTGTTGATTGATGGTAGTGTTAGTGTGGTGACTGTGTCTTGTTGATTGATGGCAGTGTTAGTGTGGTGACTGTGTGTCTTGTTGATTGATGTTAGTGTGGTGACTGTGTGTCTTGTTGATTGATGGCAGTGTTAGTGTGGTGAATGTGTCTTGTTGATTGATGGTAGTGTTAGTGTGGTGACTGTGTGTCTTGTTGATTGATGGTAGTGTTAGTGTGGTGACTGTGTCTTGTTGATTGATGGTAGTGTTAGTGTGGTGACTGTGTGTCTTGTTGATTGATGGTGGTGTTAGTGTGGTGACTGTGTGTCTTGTTGATTGATGGTGGTGTTAGTGTGGTGACTGACTAATGTGTGTGTATCGTGTTCTCTTCTCTTCTTCTCTGCTAGGTGACATCACACAGAAGGGCTATGAGAAGAAACGAACCAAGCTGCTGGGCCCCTTCCTCCCTCAGATCACCAGTAAGACACATTTCTTCCTCCTCCTCTTCATCCTTTCATCTTCCTCTTCCTCCCTCAGATCACCAGTAAGACACATTTCTTCCTCCTCCTCTTCATCATTTCATCTTCCTCTTCCTCCTTCAGATCACCAGTAAGACACATTTCTTCCTCCCCCTCTTCCTCCTTTCATCTTCCTCTTCCTCCCTCAGATCACCAGTAAGACACATTTCTTCCTCTTCCTCCTTTCATCTTCCTCTTCCTCCCTGAGATCATCAGTTTGTAGTTTATCTATCTCTTATACTTTCCGTCTTATTCCTTCTCCTCATCTTTCACTTCCTTCCTCTTCTCCTTTTCTTTCTCCTCTTCTTTCTCCTCTTCCTTCTTCTCTCTTCTTGTCTCTACTTCTCTTCCTTCTCTTCTTTTCTCTCCTCTTCCTTCTCCTATTCCCTCTTTATTCTCCTCTTCTACTCTGACTCCTCTTGACATTTATAATCCATGTGTCTCCTTACTGGGGCAGGTGACATAGAAGCATAGAGTTTTCAGCCTAACCCCAGACTCCAACACATGCCTTTTCAATTTAACTGATGCCAATGACCAAGCTCATCAACTATGTCAGTTTTGCGCCAACAAGTTAAATCAAATCACATTTATTTATAAATCCCTTCTTACGTCAGCTGATATCTCAAAGTGCTGTACAGAAACCCAGCCTAAAACCCCAAACAGCAAGCAATGCAAGTGTAGAAGCACGGTGGCTAGGAAAAACTCCTTAGAAAGGCCAGAACCTAGGAAGAAACCTAGAGAGGAACCAGGCTATGAGGGGTGGCCAGTCCTCTTCTGGCTGTGCCGCGTGGAGATTATAACAGAACATGGCCAAGATGTTCAAATGTTCATAAATGACCAGCAGGGTCAATTAATAATAATCACAGTGGTTGTAGAGGGTGCAACAGGTCAGCACCTCAGGAGTAAATGTCAGTTGGCTTTTCATAGCCGAACATTCAAAGTTAGAGACAGCAGGTGCGGTAGAGAGAGAGAGTCGAAAACAGCAGGTCCGGGACAAGGTAGCACGTCCAGTGAACAGGTCAGGGTTCCATAGCCGCAGGTAGAACAGTTGAAACTGGAGCAGCAGCACGGCCATGTGGACTGGGGACAGCAAGGAGTCATCAGGCCAGGTAGTCCTGAGGCATGGTCCTAGGGCTCAGGTCCTCCGAGAAGGAGAGAATTAGAGAGAGCATACTTAAATTCACACAGGACACCGGATAAGACAGGAGAAATACTCCAGATATAACAGACGGACCCTAGCCCCCCCGACACATAAACTACTGCAGCATAAATACTGGAGGATGAGACAGGAGGGGTCGGGAGACACTGTGGCCCCGTCCGACGATACCCCCGGACAGGGCCAAACAGGCAGGATATAACCCCACCCACTTTGCCAAAGCACAACCCCCACACCACTAGAGGGATATCTTCAACCACCAACTTACCATCCTGAGACAAGGCCGAGTATAGCCCACAAAGATCTCCCCACGGCACAACCCAAGGAGGGGGGGGGGGCGCCAACCCAGACAGGAAGATCACGTCAGTGACTCAACCCACTCAAGTGACGCACCCCTCCTAGGGACGGCATGGAAGAGCACCAGTAAGCCAGTGACTCAGCCCCTGTAATAGGGTTAGAGGCAGAGAATCCCAGTGGAGAGAGGGGAACCGGCCAGGCAGAGACAGCAAGGGCGGTTCGTTGCTCCAGTGCCTTTCCGTTCACCTTCACACTCCTGGGCCAGACTACACTCAATCATAGGACCTACTGAAGAGATGAGTCTTCAATAAAGACTTAAAAGTCATTTTTATGGGAAAGAATGCAGAGAGAAACCAAAACTGTTCCACAAATAGTGTGTGACATTAAGGTTAAGGTGACATTGGACGTGATTGTTTTCCCAAATCTTTTCGACCTCCCTCGGTCTGTTCCAGTGGCGATGGGAGCGTTCATGGCTCTCTGCTGCACTCTGGTGGTGGATGAAGAAACAGCATCATCATTACTCTTAACTTTTATAATTTTTTGATTTTGACCGTTATTTAACTAGGCAAGTCCGTTAAGAACAAATTCTTATTTACAATGACTAACTCAAACATGTATTAAATGCAACTAGCCTAGTGTTCCTTGAACACTATTCACTTCAAACTTATTTTGTCCTTTTCCAATTTCTAGGTATGGTAGTTAGTCACTAGCTGGGGTGAAGTCTACCATTGTTATCCCTCTTGCTCTAATCGGGTCAGTTCGTCAGTGCCCATGGAAAGCCCTGAGTCGGCCAACAGACTGCCACTGGAGGATGTCCATGGAAAGCCCTGAGTCAGCCAACAGACTGCCACTGGAGGATGTCCATGGAAAGCCCTGAGTCAGCCAACAGACTGCCAGTGGAGGATGTCCATGGAAAGCCCTAAGTCAGCCAACAGACTGCCAGTGGAGGATGTCCATGGAAAGCCCTAAGTCAGCCAACAGACTGCCACTGGAGGATGTCCATGGAAAGCCCTGAGTCAGCCAACAGACTGCCACTGGAGGATGTCCATGGAAAGCCCTGAGTCAGCCAACAGACTGCCACTGGAGGATGTCCATGGAAAGCCCTGAGTCAGCCAACAGACTGCCACTGGAGGATGTCCATGGAAAGCCCTGAGTCAGCCAACAGACTGCCACTGGAGGATGTCCATGGAAAGCCCTAAGTCAGCCAACAGACTGCCACTGGATGATGTCCATGTCCACTGTGTGTCAGTTTGTGGTGTGGCCAAATAAAATCCTGTCTACTGGGGAACCCTGCTCTAGTGCATTACATATCAAACGATTGCTTAATTACCTGGAAAATGACTCCAGGAAAATCCCAAGTTTCTCAAGGTGTGGCACCATCTGATTGCTTCCGTGTGGAACGCGGGCGATGTGGAACGCGGGCGATGTGGAACGCGGGCGATGTGGAACGCGGGCGATGTGGAACGCGGACGATGTGCTCTGGTTGTCAGAGCTGGGATTTGAATGCTTTGAACCTGAAAGGTCACCTCCTGCTTGTTCTGTCTGCGCCTCGGAGCTTTCATCTCCTTTGTGTGTGTGTGTGTGTGTGTGTGTGTGTGTGTGTGTGTGTGTGTGTGTGTGTGTGTGTGTGTGTGTGTGTGTGTGTGTGTGTTAGAGCCAGGTGCTGACCATCCTCTTTCTCGGTCCAGGTGTGGTGCTGGCTCTCCCAGACATCCAGCAGCAGGCGTCCTCTGGCCCAACCAGTGGTGAACCCAGCCGTGACTGTAGCCCTGCCAGTCCTGAGGCCCCTGGCCCCTCGTCTTCCTCTGGGGGGCGCAGAAACCGCAGCGGTGGGGCCAGGGACGACCGTTACAGATCAGGTACAGAGAGAGAGAGAGAGAGACACACACACACACACACACACACACACACACACACACACACACACACACACACACACACACACACACACACACAATCATACAATCCTTTTGGAGCTCACTGTATCTACCTCCATCACTCCAGTATCCCTGCACATTGTCAACATGGTACTGGAACTGACCCTGTATATAGTATGATTACCCCTATACATATCTACCTCTATCACTCCAGTATCCCTGCACATTGTCAACATGGTACTGAACTGACCCTGTATATAGTATGATTACCCCTATACATATCTACCTCTATCACTCCAGTATCCCTGCACATTGTCAACATGGTACTGAACTGACCCTGTATATAGTATGATTACCCCTATACATATCTACCTCTATCACTCCAGTATCCCTGCACATTGTCAACATGGTACTGAACTGACCCTGTATATAGTATGATTACCCCTATACATATCTACCTCCATCACTCCAGTATCCCTGCACATTGTCAACATGGTACTGGAACTGACCCTGTATATAGTATGATTACCCCTATACATATCTACCTCTATCACTCCAGTATCCCTGCACATTGTCAACATGGTACTGAACTGACCCTGTATATAGTATGATTACCCCTATACATATCTACCTCTATCACTCCAGTATCCCTGCACATTGTCAACATGGTACTGAACTCACCCTGTATATAGTATGATTACCCCTATACATATCTACCTCTATCACTCCAGTATCCCTGCACATTGTCAACATGGTACTGAACTGACCCTGTATATAGTATGATTACCCCTATACATATCTACCTCTATCACTCCAGTATCCCTGCACATTGTCAACATGGTACTGAACTGACCCTGTATATAGTATGATTACCCCTATACATATCTACCTCTATCACTCCAGTATCCCTGCACATTGTCAACATGGTACTGAACACACACACCCACGCTGAACACACACACCCACGCTGAACACACACACCCACGCTGAACACACACACCCACGCTGAACACACACCCACGCTGAACACACACCCACGCTGAACACACACCCACGCTGAACACACACCCACGCTGAACACACACCCACGCTGAACACACACCCACGCTGAACACACACCCACGCTGAACACACACCCACGCTGAACACACACCCACGCTGAACACACACCCACGCTGAACACACACCCACGCTGAACACACACACACGCTGAACACACACACACTGAATACACACACTCACACGCTGAACACACTCACACGCTGAACACACTCACACGCTGAACACACTCACGCGCTGAACACACACGCGCTGAACACACACGCGCTGAACACACACGCGCTGAACACACACACACTGAACACACGCTGAACACACACACACACACACACATACTGGACGCACACTGGACACTCACACTGAACACACACACGCTCACACACACACACGTACACACACACACACTGACACACATAGGACACACACACGCTGATCACACTGAACACACACACACTGAGCGCACACGCACACTGAACAGACTGAACACACGCACACACTGAACACATACACACACTGGACACACACACACTGGACACACACACATGCACACTGAACACACTGGACACATGCGCACACTGGGCACACACGCTGGGTGCACACAGATCTCTACCATCATGCATGGCATCACAGTAGAAGTGTGTGGGGGCTGGTGCCTGGCTTAGAGATTGTGCTTGGTTCTGATAGTTGGTACAGTGACTGTCCTGCTGTTCTATCCCTCCATCCTTGTTTTTCTGTCTCTCCTCTCTCTCTAGTCTCTTGTTCCTGTTCTCATTTGGTCTCTCTCTCTCTCTGTCAGATATCCACACGGAGGCGGTACAGGCAGCGTTGGCCAAACACAAGGAGGAGAAGATGGCACTGCCCATGCCCACCAAACGCCGCTCTGCCTTCGTCCAGTCACCTGTAGAACACTGCACCCCTCCAGGTCACTATCATAGAGTTGAAACTATGTTATATGTAGGATTGCAAAATTCCACAAACTTTCCCAAAATGTTCCAGGTATCCTGGTATGGAAGATTCCTGGAATTTCAAGGTAATAAGCAGGAAATCTGGGAATCCTCCAACCAGGAGTTTTGGGAAAACCATGTAGTTTTGGGAAAGTTACCAGAGTTGTTCAACCCTAAGTATATGTTTGAGTAGTACTCTGGTGGTCGATAACTAGTTATATGTTTGAGTAGTACTCTGTGGTGGTTGATAACTAGGTATATGTTTGAGTAGTACTCTGTGGTGGTTGATAACTAGGTATATGTTTGAGTAGTACTCTGTGGTGGTTGATAACTAGGTATATGTTTGAGTAGTACTCTGGTGGTCGATAACTAGGTATATGTTTGAGTAGTACTCTGGTGGTCGATAACTAGGTATATGTTTGAGTAGTACTCTGGTGGTCGATAACTAGGTATATGTTTGAGTAGTACTCTGGTGTGGTCGATAACTAACCCTGGTCCTGAAGAGCTACAGTTCAGGGTGTGCACTGTGCAGGCTTTAGTTCCAGACCAGCATTAACACACCTGCTCCCTCAGTCTTGATGATCAGTAACAACTTTTGCTGAGTTGGTTTAGGTGTGAGTCGGGACAAAGCCTGCACGTCCTGTCAGGACCAGGGATGGTTGGGCTATCACAGCTTTAACCCTGGAACAGGAGGTTCCACTGTTCACTAACAATGT